>NC_090729.1:19399887-19402387 GCF_036898095.1 Palaemon carinicauda | reverse complement strand
TATGAAAGCTTTACTTTAATGTTATTACTGTTCTTAAAATATTTCCTATTAATTGTTCATTCCTTCTATGCACTTTATATATTTCCTTATTTTATTTCCTCATAGGCTATTCTTTCCTGTTAGAGCCCTTGGGCTTTTGATATCCTGCTTCACGAAGTTGGGCTGTTGCTTAGATGAAAATAATAATAATAATAATAATAATAATAATAATAATAATAATAATAATAATAATAATAATAATAATAATAATAATAATAATAATAATAATAATAAAACATCATTCATCAAGTCTCTTTATATCTAAGCAGATATGAAAGGTTTTGCTGAACAACCAATCTTTCTTGGAGAAACCTAAGGGGTCATTACTATATCCAGGAGAAACCAAAGAAGTTATTACTATACCCAGATAGTAATATCTAGTAATATTATGTCTGATAGCCCTGTGTCTTCGGAAACCATTTTGGTAGCTGGTGTTTTTCATTTTACGAAAGAATAGTAGTTATTATAATAAAGCTGATGGATAGTAGTTAGTCACAAAATAGAATTGTGCTCAGTGACAGCGTATTGGAAACGTCTCCGCTTTATAATCGCCCAGTCAAAAACTTGCGTTCCCCTAAAGCATACCCTAAAGCATAATAGTATGGAGTGAAGTCGTGACCTCGCCATAACTGTGAGCAAAAGAAGGGGTTACTGAGGGAAGCCAAATATCTATTTGTATCATTATCACCCCTTCATTTTAGTTTTAGTATATAGTAGGGGAAATAGGTACATGTTGTCGGCCTCCAAAATATAGCTGTTTCTCTTCTATTTGGAGGTCACGAGGGACATTTCAACTTCTACAGTGATTTTATAATGATGTTGCTGACTATCAACAACATTTGGCTTAATCATCTGTGTCGAGAAACATTACCCACTAGGAATAAAAAGATTAATCTTTATCAATAACGTGTGTTATAGATATCAAAACATCTGGTATCAAAGAGGTTGGTCATAAAGTTACTTCAAGAGTCATAGGGAAGTAACTCCTAATAGTTGACGAAATTAATCAAATGGAGCAGTAAAGGAAATGTTATATTACACTGAGCAAGGCACTCAAATGTTAGGTAAAGCAATCGAGATAATTGAAGACATCCAATAAAATATGCTACACAACACATGGTTGACATTGCAGATGCTTAGCGTGAAATAGAAAAAACACAACTTCACAGGGACTATGTGTCTTGTCTTTAGGCTTAGATACATTTACCATAACATTACAAAAGTGTCGCTCTTCACAAGAAAAGCAGTTGATTAAAAAGATTCCTTTACATAAAAGTAGGATATGATATAACACATTACATTCAGGTTACTTAAGGGCTCTTTCCTGATCTGATAAGCTCTTATCAATTTGTTTTGGTAATAGCGCCATCATAGTTTGCGTATCATTGTATACTGGTTTCTTGTAATACTAATTTATTCGATCTAATATTAATTCGAGTTGAGCTAAAAAAAGAAGCGGTTTTAAGCCACAGCATATTAAAAGAGAAGTGTTAGTACACCAGATATTCATGTTAAAACATTATTTACACAAAAGGAAATAAAATGCGTAAAGTTCCACATAAAAATAATTTTCAAAATATTATTTCAAGACCCATTAATAAAAAGAGCATTAAGCCCGTCTCCGTGTTAAGTGTATCAACTCATTAGGACGCTGTGAAGGACATTAAACTAACATATTTTTCTTTCCTCCCCTTCAACCTCTGGTCATTTTGCAAGCCATTATGTTCCCTTTTTAAGGTGTCAACCTTCAGTGCCACCCTAACAAACTGTGAGTTTCAATGCACATTGAAACAGTATACGTACAACATTCACCTTACAAGGTGTTTCAAATTATAGTTAGCGACATCATATAGACATTATATCTCTAATTGTTTGTCAAAAACTGTTATTCGCGTTTTAATGTTTCCTGGTCTTTAATTGAAGTTCATTTTGGTAACCCATAATATACTTACCAAAGAAAACAAAATTATCTTTCTAATGACTTGAAGATATATTTTAGAAAAATGGGAATTTAAAAAGAACGAATGATTTCTAGCGATACTCTTTGATAGTGTTGTTCATATATAATACTTTCAAACTGTGTATATGGGAGATTAAACCTTTTACCTCTTTTAATGAGAAAATCAAACCTAATGTTTCATGAACAATATTTAAATGATTAAGAAAATACGAATCTTAGATTGCCTAATTACAGATGAATAATAAGAGTTAAAATTGAATTTTAATATAAAAGAGAAAGAAACTATCTGGAGGGTTTTTCGGAAAGTTGCCATCAGGGTGGGGAGAAAACGTTTTCCTCGAAAACTGTATCAATCGACATTTGCCCTTATTTAGGACATTCATAAATAAACAAAATGCCCACAAAACCAGTAATAACCATAGAAAATCACATAAATGAAAACACACACACACACACACACACACACACACACACACACATATATATATATATATATATATA
>NC_090729.1:19382387-19397387 GCF_036898095.1 Palaemon carinicauda | reverse complement strand
AAATTAATCCTCCACATTCCTCCCCCCTTACTTTGCCAAATCCTCACACAACACTTACCTATTTTCTCATTACCCAGTCGCAATCAGGAACAGGGCCTCGGCTTCGGGTAACTGGGCCTTCATATACCTGCACTCTCTCATTCACTTCTTCCATGTCGTTTTCATTCAACGTACTATTACTATTCCCCTCTATGTTCTGCTCGTCTAAGATATCATTCACTATTTCATCTACCTCAGTTTCATCTGGCCCGAAAATCCCACTAATTTCTGTCAACAATTCATCCATTACATCTAAACCATTTTCTACTTTAACAAAAGAATCATTCATACTGCTTATCATTCTCCTATCTTTCATTCTCGTGTCCGTCATACGTTCTCTTGCCTCATCTAACGAAAAACCACACACACTATAAGTATCATTCATACTCATCCAAGTTTCATCTGTATTAATACATTTATCTTCCATACTCACCTGTACATTTACACCCTTGTCCTGCTTATTCTGATTCCCGCCTACAACTACAAAATTTTCCAGCCTTTTATCCCCAGTAAAATTCTCAGACTTCTTTTTCCTTCCATACTCTACTAACACCAATTGCTTATCTTCTAAACCTAATGCCTCACACATACTCGGGTCATACTTGTTCGTTTTCAGCCATTTATTCATACCATTCTCCTGAATATATCTTGGTACCCCCTTCCATTTTCGCAACTGATTGTGGTGTGCCCTAACCTTTTCCACACTACCATCCACACTTACTTTACCTAAAACATAACTCAACCCACTAGAACCAACATCTAACACCTCATATGGACCTTCAAACTTATCACGTACCTTATTTACATTCATTCTTCCTTTTCCAATTACTTCTTTTAACACTTTCTCTCCCACTTTGTAGCTTTCAAATCTCTCATTTGCTTTCCTCCACACATCTCTATCATTCTCGGACACACTCAATCTCGGTCTTACTATTTTTTCAAAATTCAACACAAACTTACACGGAGACATACCAGTACTCTTGTGCACAGTCGCATTATACGCCCACAACGCACGCCCAACATATAAATCCCAATCATTATCACATGTACTCATCATCCGCAAAATTTCTGTCAAGGTTCTTACCGTCCTTTCAGCCAAACCATTCGCACTTGGCATATACGGAGTCGAATACACATGTTCAATGCCCCATTCTCTCAACATCTGCTCAAACTCCCATCCAACAAACTCCGGACCATTGTCACTTAACATTTTCGCAGGCTTACACACACTCATCGGCAACATCACTTGACTTACCATTCTCGCTACAGTCTCACTTCTTTTATTCTTGATGGGTACTGCATACGCAAACTTACTCATATGATCGACCATGACAATCATTCCCACATGTCTCCTCGCAGTCACAGGCAACGAAACACAATCAATCACAAACATCTCAAATGGCTCTTTCATACGTAACCTCAGAACAGGCGGACTTGCATGCATGCTCTGATACTTTCCCTTCTGACAATCCTCACAAGTAGTCGCTACATCCCTACAAATTTGACTCAACCCAGGCGTAAACAACCTTTCTCGCATGCATTCCCACAATTTATTCTTCCCCATATGCCCATACCTGTCATGCACTACCATACACATACTTACAGCTGCATGCATTGGAAATACAGGAACATATATATCTTCATCCATTCCCCTATGCAAAAAATACACAATATTCTTACAAACAATAAATCTTTTAACAACTTTCTTATACGCTTCCAAATCACACGGCCATTCTTCCACCCTAATACCATTTAAAATACATTCACGTAACCTATTTATCTCTAAACATTCACCTTGCATTTCTTCCACCTCTTCTTTGCTCAACAAATCATCTTCACTTTTTGCAATATCAATCATGCCAACAAAATTTGCCATGAATACACTATTATCCTCAATTACTATTACCTTACAGCGATTCTTTGAAAGCAAACCCTTACCAACATCAACTGACACATGGTGCAACCTCAAAAAATCTATTCCCATCAAAAAACAACTAGGCATTTCATTCTCTCCCATTACAATAAAATTATGTTCAACTTCCATACTCCCTAGTTTCACCTTCAACCTCACTTCTTCCCAAACAAGTAAACTTCCCTGACCTATTCCATGAATTCTCACACTCGTACACTGTCTTTTCACTTCCCAATTGTACCTCTCAATTTCCCTGATAACAGACTCATTTACTAATGACACTTGAGCCCCCGTATCAATTAAACTACAATATTCATTCTCATTTATATTCACATATGTCATCATCCTTCCTTTTACACCATGCATACATACATTTACTCTCCTTTCAATTCTGTCGCTTACTTCACCATGTTCATCATCATATTCACTGTCCTCTATACCGTCATATCTTAGATTAAGGTCACTCGCACCATTATCCTTCTCACTCAACAATTTGCAACATTCCTCATTACATTGCATCCTCAAAATATATTCCCTATCATTCTCCTTACACACCCTATATTCCATTGGTCGATTCCATCCAAAATACAAATACACAGTTACACCATACAACATACTTACCACCATTAATATCTTTGATAATACTTCCCCTTCTAGTACACTACTCTCCTCCTCATATACCATTTCTTTTGACACTTCATTCATCACCCTTCTTTTAAGCTCGCTTACGCTACCTGGTATTTCCGTATTTAACCCCTCTTGTATTAACTTACTTAAACCCATTAGGATACACTTATATACCATATCTTCCCCTTCACAAATCTGCTCCACAACTAAACCTTCAGGCAACCTTTCAGAATTCTGATTACTCTCTTTATCTTCCATCCTCCCATGCATCCTCGACATCGCATCCGCTATCACATTCTTATTTCCCGGTACATATTCTAACCTAAAATCAAATTCATTTAAATCCTCTATGGTCCTAGCAACCCTTGCATTCACAAACTCTTTCCTTATCATGTACACTAGGGGCTGATGGTCAGTACGCACAATGAATTTTACACCATACAAAAATACTTTTAATGCTTTCACACAAAACCGTATTGCAGCCAATTCCCTGTCTATCGTCGAATACTTCCGCTCAGCTTTATTAAATGCTTTACTAACATACGCTATTACTCTCAATTGCTCTTCTCCATTTACTCTCTGCATTTGAACCAAACAACCACCCATACTAACCCCACTCGCATCCGTATACAACTCTAGCATATTCGCATATTCACTGTAGTCTGGAAATGCCAAAGTGACGTCTTTCGCGGCCTCTTCCTTCAACCTTTCAAACGCTTCTATCATCCGATCATCCCATTTTAATTTTGTACTATTCCTTTTACCCGTCCATTCATTCGAAGGCTTCCCTATACCTGAACAATCTCTAACAAACTTGCGCCCAAACTCAACCAAACCAAGAAAACCTCGCAACTCACGCACAGTCCGGGGACGTGGAAATTCTCGCACCTTATTCACAAACTTGTCACTCTTCCTTATACCAGATTCACCCACTACATGCCCAAGAAATTCCACCTCCCTGGACAACCATGTACACTTCTCAAGCTTAATTTTCACACCAACTTCAATCAACCGCCTCAACACTGCCTCAAGCAACCGCATATGTTCCTCAACAGTCTCGCTCGCAATCAGAATATCATCTATAAAAACAGTCACCTTCTGTCGATCGAAACCAGCCAATACAACATTCATCGCTCTTTGGAAGGCAGCAGGCGCATTAGCAAGACCAAAACTCAACCTTTTAAATTGAAAGCGACAATTCGTACTTGAAAATGCGGTAATGGGCCTGCTCCCCTCTGCCAGAGGCATCTGGTAATAGCCCCTCACCAAATCTAATTTAGTAAAAACTTTCATTCCATGCATCTTATAAACACAATCAGACACCACATTCATTGGAAAACGTTCTTTGACAGTCACCTCATTCACGTTCCTATAATCAATACACATGCGTAAACTTCCATCAGGCTTTCGTACAGGGACAATAAGGCTATTCCAGGCACTCTCACTCCTTTCTATTACACCCATACGCTCTAATTCCTGACACTGCTCCTCTATCTCCTTGGCAATAGGCGGAGAAAAATGCCTGGAACGCTGATATATGGGTGTATCATCACTGAGAACTATTTTAAATCTGGCAGGTCTTACCCCCCACAATCATCGTCACCGAGACTCATAACTCTCCGCTTATCCCATAACATCTTAAGCAATCGTTCCCTTTCGACCTCACTTATACTCTCATCTAACTTAATTCTTCCTTTCAACGTATCGTAATCCCAATCGTCATTGTTCTTTAACTTACCAGCCATTACCTGTCTCGCCTTAACATATCTTCCATCCTCTACATTGATCAGTGTATACATACATCCCATGCAATCGCCCTCACGTATACCACGTACTCTCTTCCTCCTAACACTCGGCAACAACCTTACATACACCTGAGGTTCCTGCATATTCATAACACCATCATATATATACGCACTCGTTTTCACCAAATTACCTGCTTCCAGACCTTCCACTACATATTCATCCTCGTCACTATTTGAAATTCCCAGACTGCTCGGCCATGCAACTTTTACACTAATAACCTCACCTTTCTTACCCGATAACTTTACACTTTCCTTTGCTACCAACGGCACTCCCTTCCACACCTTCGTACTCACTCTGCCGTCTTCCTTTAAATAAAATTCCCCACAAATATTACCTTTAACCTTTATTTCAATCATATTCACACTTGGATGTACAATCATACCACATTTTTTCAGAAATTTATACCCAAGCAGTACGTCATATTTCTCATTCGCTCCCTCAACCACGTAAAAATCATTATCCTCCATCATCAGCCCCCCAATCATAACATTTTCCCGCAACTTTCCTTGCACAGGCATACACAAATTACCAATACCTTTTACTTCACCCTTATATCCCTTAAATTCACAAACCTCTTTTACCTTATCATATGCATTCCTAAACATTAAATTGACACCACAACCAGTATCAATCAAACCAACCAACTCTATACCATTAAAAATCATTTTCACACTCATGCAATCATGTGCTCTTTCTCCCATCACATCTTCATGCAACAAACCCTCACGAACATGCATCACATTCACTCCCCACACACAAGAGGACTCACCCAGCTGAACCCTCTGATTAATTAGTTTCCCGAACACCCTGGCTGACTTGATCCCTTCTTCCTACAAACCCTAGCTACATGCCCATCTGCACCACATTCAGTACACTTACCCCGCGGCTCCTTGCACATTCTAGCATAATGACCATCCTTACCACAAATACCACAAATTACATTCATACGATTATTACGGCATCCACTCGCTATGTGTCCAGTCATACCACACCGATAACACTTAACCACTTTCTCTTTCTTACAGTCGCTAATACGATGTCCTGTCTCTCCACACCCGAAACATGCTCCTAATGCCCATCTACACTCGTTCTTTTTATGTCCTACCTTCCCACACCTATAACACCTCTCTTCACGGATACCACTACCTAACCTAACTTGCTGCGTACTAGCACTTCTATCTCTCCAAACTTGATTTCCCTGTCTAAACCCGTCATTTCTCGGCATAGGTATTCCTACATTACTCACCCTAACACTTCTATCTACTACACTATCAGGTACCCTCATTGGCCCTCTCATAACAGCATCTCTAAAACTACCAAATTCTGGCACACATTCCTCCATTCCAGTTCTTACACTCACAGATTTACTTTCTTTCATACACCTATCCAACTCGTAATCCTCAACTATCTCTAAAATATCATCCCAAGTCAATCTCTCTCTAGTCCACCTCATTTTCTCCTTCCGTTTCAAATTAATAAACTCACACACACTCTCTGGTACTGTACCCAAAAACTTCTTCATTAGTTCCTTATTTTTCATTTATTTCTTCGTCCCCATACTTCTTTCTAGCCAATGTTCCTAACCGACATACATACATCGAGATTGCTTCACCCACCTTCATTCGTGCTTCATCAAAATAATTTTTTCGCTTATACCTAACACTACCTTTCATACGTTTTACCTGTTCAATTATCCTCTTCTTTACACTTTCATACTCAACCTCTCCTACACTCATTATCACCCCATACATCGTCAACAAATATCCTGACAAAAATTCTCCCAACTCCCTAGCCCAAACTCTCTTACTATCCCCATACTTAGCCTGACAAAACTTTTCATATTCCCTAAAGAAGTCATATACATCCCTACTGCTATGTTCATTAAACCTTTCACACCTAGGTACCTCTCTCATAAACACTGTCTTACAAACTTCCTCTACTTCATTCTCACTACTATCTTCACTGTCTACTCCCTTCTTGTTGCCTTCTTCTTCATTTGAATACAATGAATCTAATTCTACACTCAAAGTCCTATCTTTAACTATTCCCTTCTTACCCTTTTTCTTACTAACCACCTTCACCCATTCTTGATCATCCTCACTCACACTCTGACCTTTCTTCTTTTCCTTCTTCACATTATCTTTACCTTTCTTCTCATTCTTCCTATCACCCTTCGTTCCAATCTTACTATGTCTAGGCCCTTTACTTTCAATATCACCATCACTACCTTCCCCATTATCACTTACCCTATCCTCTTCCACCATCAACCCGTTACCAGAAGCAGAAGCCACTCCTCCGACTGCACCTTCACCTATGACAGTTTTCATCATCCCCATGACTTGCCCCATCATAGTTTCCATTCGTTCCTCATTTTCTCGCATCCTCATCTGAACACCTTCTTCCACTGTCTCTACAGTTCCCTTTAACTCACTAAGCTCCTTCTGCATCGCCGCATTCTCCCAGTTCAACCTCTCATTCTCTACTAGCAACCTCTCTTTCTCAACTATCCACATCTGCTCCCGTTCTTTATAATGCCGCAATTCCTCCTCCAAAGCCTCGTATTTACCTTCCATTTTTCTTCAACCTTAATCCTAATTCCGTCCTTCGTCAATGAGTCCAGCTTCAATCCCACCTCTCAAGTCAAGTCCCTGTTCGGGCGCCAAATTTATGTGGCGGAATGTAAACAAACCATAAACCCCACACCCTTGAATCTTACTTACTTACAATGGTCTCTACAAAACAAACTTTCCCCATGCGTTATCAGCAGCGGGACTCTTCGACAAAAGGACAAAAATCAAACAAAACATAACCTTAACACTATATTCTTAAAAGTAAACGCAATCATAAACCAAAAAAACACTTATCACGAATAATAAACAATATTAAATATAAAACCGTAACACCATTCAAATAAAAAAACCTAACAACTTAAAATTACCACACCCAAAACCAATATTTGTTTATGTGTGGAACTCTTTAGCCACACTAGGGCCAACAATCCTTTTCGGCCAAAGCCACAACTCCCTGGCAGACGCAACACTGGCACAATCTGCTATAACTGCCTCACTTAATTTGGCAGTTTATATCGTCATCATCATCATCATCATCCTCATCAATAACAGCAATCGAAATCGTAATTGTAATAAACAGGCCAGGTCGTCAACAGTTGATCAATCCACTAGAGCATTCTAAACACAAGTTCCTTAAGTAAGCCAGGTCATCAATAGTCAAATTCAAATAAATCTTCTCCCCAAAGGAGGAATCACGGCCTGCCAGAATAAAAAAGAAAAACACTTATGAACACTCCTAACTAACTTAACTATCACACTATAATCAAAGATAAACAATAAACTTTCTATCATTCACGAACGCGCCTAACAAAAATGAATAAAACAGTACTTACTCCGAATATAAAAAAACACTAAACAGCCGGCTTTCGAAGAACAAAAAAAATAACAACCGACTCCTTCCACAGTCCGAGATCCAATGCTTTCGCCCAAGACATTCATCACCGCCCTATCCTAGCTAAAAAATGTAAACAAACAACCTCAAATATACCAACAATCTTTCCAACAACCAATAATTCGCAAACTACCCTTGTTCTTCGGCGTTCACCGCGGACACACAAACATACGCACACACAACCGCACATACTCTATCGCGCACGCGCGATCTAGCAAAACTAAAGCAAATGAAATTCTCTCTCTCTCTCTCTCTCTCTCTCTCTCTCTCTCTCTCTCTCTCTCTCTCTCTCTCTCTCTCTCTCTGACAAAACTAAAGCAAATAAACACTCTTTCTTTCTTTCTTTCTTTCTCTCTCTCTCTCTCTCTCTCTCACAAAACTAAGCAAATAAACACTTTCTCTCTCTTGCAGTTTGACAAAACTTGAGTAAATAAACACTAACTCTCTCTCTCTCTCTCTCTCTCTCTCTCTCTCTCTCTCTCTCTCTCTCTCTCTCTCTCTCTCATGACAAAGCTAAAGCAAATAAAATGTCTCGATTTAACAATACTAAAACAACACTCTCTCTCTCTCTCTCTCTCTCTCTCTCTCTCTCTCTCTCTCTCTCTCTCTCTCTCTCTCTCTCTCTCTCTCTCTCTCTCGATTTGGCAAAACAAAAAAAATAAATCAAAATAAAATTAATCCTCCACAATCTTCAGTTAAATATTTAAGACTTGTCTCTCTTTTGCCTTACGTCATACGTGCTTTAATAAGCAAAACGTTGAGATTTGGGCCCAGTAATATAATTCAGCTTGTTACCTGACATAAACGTCAGTATTACAATTTTCTGATACATAAGTTAACACTGGTAGAACTATTTCAGTAAATATATTCTTTTTAAGAAAAAGTGGCATTTTACTATTTTATGTACATGGACACTCTTATCTGAATGGGATAATTCTCTGCAGCACAAAGATTAGTATTTATTGCAGCGATCAAAGGAGCCAACCAATTCTCTCAGAAAATCTCGGTTGATCAACTTATATTATTTCTTCTTGATACCGGAGGTATATTTTATTATATTTTCATATCATATATATCAGATGATGAAGGAAACGTACATACATTGATATATATATATATATATATATATATATATATATATATATATATATATATATATATATATATATATATATATACATAACGGATTTTGAGCGAAGCGAAAAATCTGTTTTTGGGTGAGATGGCCATGTCGTCCTGATGGAAGTTCCTATAGGGTAGCTTCCTAGGGTATATTACAACTACGGCGATATTCCCAGAGAATTTACCTTAAGGTACCAGAATTCTAACTCCTGGAGCGAGTATCCCTCGTGAAAGGGATATCGCGACATATCAGAGGACGTATTCTTGACACGCCAGATGGCAATCTGCATCCTGGACAGAGATTTCGTCTCGTAGGAGGGATTGGCAAGAAACGAATTCGGGAAAGAAAAAGGGGAGCCACTCCCAAGGCTTCCCTATCCTCCGATTCGTATGCGTGCCTGGTGCCAATCCTGGCGCCATCTGTATTCCTTGTAGCGTACACGAGGTGCTACAGATACTGTATGTAGGGAGGGGTCCTACAGCCCTTTCTTAGAAAGGCAAGGGTGGGTCCATCAGGACGACATGGCCATCTCACCCAAAAATAGATTTTTCGCTTCGCTCAAAATCCGTTTTTTGGGCTCAAGCCATGTCGTCCTGATGGAAGTGTACCAGAGGATTACTGTATCTGTGGATTCTCAAAACGTGCCTTACTCCACGGATGTAATTTTTCCCGGTCGACTAGACCTAGAGACCTAAGATGTTACCGTTATACATCTTTTCAACTAACTATAAACCATGTTAGAGCTTCCTGCCCCCTACAGGGAAGAGTCCTACTAGACTCTGGAAAAGTCTCGAAGAGTACATATACCTATGTATGAATACCAGGCAAGCTAATATAGTGGTCTCACCCTATATTAAGTAAAGCATAGTTTGTAAAGAACCACTGCGTCAATATGAAATATTGACCAGTTCTCCGCACAATACTTGTATTGGACAAAGGTTTTATATCCGTATAGGAGGAAAACCAATGCAACATAGCTTGCATAAAGGAACAATTCTAATAGAATTATCCCAGATAAGGTACATAGAATGAATGCTCAATTATACCAATAAATTGACACAGGTGAAGGAGACGCAAGGTTCTCAAGAACCAGATTATTGACAGGCAATAAATAGACAGGTTAACCACAATTATATATATATATATATATATATATATATATATATATATATATATATATATATATATATATATATATATATATATACATAAGAAGAGGATAACCCAAAACTTTAAGCATAAGTATGAGAGTAAACAGAGCTTGTTTGTCTGAAAGAAAAACATTAAATGCCACTTTTAAGATACCGAGGTATCAAAGTCATAAAAGTCTGTATTACAAATCAATGACATTAGCGTTAGAAATGCTCGGCACACATGTCCGCACTTATGCTAGGTTCACCTTTGGAAATGGAACAGTCTACATGGGCAACACAGTGCCCTCACTTAGTTTGTAGTACAGTCTGTAACTACAAACTCACCCTGGAATTAATCGTCCCAATTAAGACCACTGTTCCTCGCAGAGTTAAACAATAGGGTTAACACCGCGACCCACTGCTACCACAGATCTCTTTAGTTCCTCTACTTGCTTCGCATAGTGGCGAAAGAACACTCTGGAAGACTTCCAGCCAGTGTATGAACGGAGATGTTCAAAATCCATACAATTAAAGAAATTTAAGGATGAGGCAACTTTCCTCGGATCGTGACCTGCGGGTGTATTGTCAGGATCCGCTCTGCGAATAAAATATGTGATTTTCGCTCTGAGTTGATTCAGAGATAAATTTGAGCCTCATGTTTCTCCCCTGAATAGTTGACCACCCTTGAAGTCTGAAGTTCTATGAAGATAGACCTTTAGGCATTCTACTGGACATAGAGATGCATCTTCTTTCAGAGGGCAGATTCTCCAGGGACCCCACCTGTTGGTGGGTAACTCATACTTGGCGAGAAACGTAGGATCCGGAAACAGGTTCAGTTCTCCCCAACCAGGAACTGAACACGACCTGCCTCTCTCGAGAGGCTACAATCTCACTAACCCTGGCCCCGGACGCGAGTGCAAAATAGGAAAATAACTTTTTGTGTCAAATCCTTTAACGCACACTCTTCATTGCTCAACAGAGAAGCGAAATGAAGAACTTGTCTAAAGACCATGAAATGGGCTTTGGAGGTGCTGAAGGTCTGAGCCTAGCACAGGCTTTCGAGACTTTATTAAAGATCTCGTTACCTAGGTCGACCTGGAAGGCATAAAGAATGGGTCTTGTCAAAGCAGACTTACACGCTGAAATCGTGTTAGCTGCCAATCCTTGACCATGGAGGTGGAGAAGAAAGATAAGCAGAAGTCTGTCAAGATCTCCTGCGGATTCTTCGCCTTGACAAAAGGCCACCCATTTTCTCCAAGATGACTCATATTGCCTTCTATTAGATTTGCACTTATATTCCTCAAGGAAGTCTATGCTGGCTTTCGAAATACCGAAACGCTTTCTCACCGCTAGGGAGAGAAAATCATGAGCTGTAGGGTCCGGGTTTACTGTAATGAAGCGCAGACAGTTGACTTCTGGACTCGCTGGGTCAGAACTGGATCTGGTAGCGGTACAAACTTCAGCTACAGTTCAAATGCCAGGAGGAACCACACGCTGTTCGGCCACTTGTGGGCCACTATTGCCGCTACCCCTTGAAGGATCTCAGTTTGTTGAGGACCCTCAACAGAAGGTTGTGAGGAGGGAACAGATAAATCTTGGACCATCTGTTCCAGTCGAGGGACATCGCGTCCACTGCTTCCGCTAAGGGGTCCTCGTACGGGGCACGTACAGGGGAAACTTCTTGTTGTCTTTCATCGCAAAGAGGTCTATCTGCAGTTCTGGGAGTGATTCAGAATGAAGGAGAATGATCCTGCGTCTAAGGACCATTCCGACTCTATCGGTGTGAACCTGGATAGAGCGTCCGCTGTCACATTGCGGACTCCTTGAAGGTGAACTGCCGACAGGTACCACTTCTTCTTTTCCGCCAGTCTGAAGATGGCCAACATTACCTGGTTGAGAGGTGGTGACCTCGATCCTTGTCGATTCAAGTATCTCACAACTACCTCGCTGTCCATCACCAACCTTATGTGGATCAAGTGACGCGGGGAGACTTTCTTTAAGGTAAGGAGCACTGCCCTAGCTTCTAGAAATTTTTATGTGAAAGGTCTTGAATAGCTTGGACCAAGTCCCCTGGACTTTTTTCCGATGAGAGTGACCTCACCATCCTTCCTTCGAGGCGTCTGAGTGAATCGTCACCGACAGGGGAGGTGGCTGAAGAAGAACCGACTTCTTTAGATGTCTGGCTTGGGACCAAGGCCTGAGAAGAGTACTTAGCCGAAGCGGCTGGTCTTCTCAGATCTCTTCGCGCGTTTGATGCATAACTCCTCCAAACTCCGATTGTATCCTTTAGCTGTGCTCTTAGCACTGGGTCTGTCAGCGAAGCAAACTGGAGAGAGCGCAGTACCCTCTCCTGCTCGCGTCTTGATATCCTTTCGGAATCTAGAAGTCTCTTGACAGAACCCGCTATCTCCTTCCTTTTCTTCGCCGGGATGGAGAAACGGTGTGACAAAAGGTCCCAGTGGATTCCCAGCCACTGGAACTTTTGAGATGGAGAAAGTCGAGACTTTTTTCTGTTGATCTTGAAGCCTAGGTACTCTAGGAACTGGATCACTTGACTGGAAGCTTGCAAGCATTCTGTCTCGGATGCTGCCCACACCAACCAGTCGTTTAGGTAGGGGGAGAGTCGATGGCTAATTGGAATGTGCCAATAGGCGTCTGACAAGTCTATAGAGACGGAATATGCCCTCTTGGGCTGTAAGGTCCTTATGTGTTGCAGTGTTAGCATTTTGAATTTGCAATTCACTATGAACTTGTTGAGTGGCGACAAGTCCAGAATGACTCTGAGCTTTTCCGAGTCTTTCTTGGGAACACAAAACAGCCTCCCTTAGAAATTGATGGGCTTCACCCTTCGGATCACCTTTTTTCTCCAACAGTTCTTGAACGTACTCCTCCATAACGGGGGTGGAGTGTTGGAAAAACCGAAGGCACGGGGGTGGAGTGCTGTACCAGCTCCCGCCTAGTCCATTCTTGAGTAGGCTGTGGGCCCAGGGATCGAAGGTCCACCGATCCCGAAATTTCAGATGTCTCTCTCCTACCGGTATTACCTCACTTGGACTGCTGTCCTGAGGTCTTGCCTTCCTGACCACGACCACCCCTGAATCCCCTTCCCCTTGAGGGGCGTCTAGACGAGCCTCTGGCTGCTCCTCTAGGCTTTGCTCGAAAGGAAGTAGACTGCCCTTCGAACGCTGGGGTGAATGCCGTGGACTGTGTCGACACAGCCTGAGGTACCCACTGAAAAGTGGTCGGGGTTTGTGCCACGATCTGGGGAACTGGGGGCAATGGCAATTGCAGTTGCTGTTGCTGTCTAACAGGCTTGGCTGGCCGAGACGGTAGCCTAGTCCTCATAGTCTTCCTCTTTGGTTGAGGACCCTCATCCGGGGAAGACTTTCTTTTGATAGCCAGGCCCCACTTCTGGAGAAGGTTTCTATTCTCCAAGGCGGCTTTATCAACAACTTCTTTGACCAAGTCGGTAGGGAAAAAGTCTTTTCCCCAAATGTTGGAGGAGATTAGTTTCCTTGGCTCGTGCCTCACCGTAGCCGAGGTAAACACGAACTACCTACAAGCTCTCCTTACCTTGACGAAGCCATAAAGGGCCTTCGTCACTGTGGCCAGATGAGTCTTGGCCACTACCATGAACATATCATGGACCTTGGGGTCACTTGCCATCGTCTCGAGAGTAGTCTGAAGAGACATTGAGGCAGTCAGTCTTTTTTTTGTATCGAACTCTCTTCGCAAAAGAAAGTCAGACAGCTTAGGGAGGTCCTCGCCGAACTGACGTCCGGCAATATCAGCCTCCAACTTTCCAACTGAGAACGTAAGATGGACGTCCTTCCAGTCTTTGTGGTCCATAGGCAGGGCCAGTGACAGGGGTTTACACTCCTCTAGGGAGGGGCAAGGCTTGCCGGCCTCGACTGCTTTTAGTACAGCCAGAAACCCTTTCTGTAAAAAGGGGAAGGCTCTAGTAGGCGAGGACACAAAGGAAGGGAGCTTCCTGTTCCATGCGGCTACCTTTGAGTTAGAGAAGCCCCTCTCTTTCATCGAGGATGAAAGTAGAGCTTGAGCCTTAGCATGGTCCATCACTATGACCTCCTTCGGCTCTGTCTCCTCCTTTGAAGCTGGTTCCTTCCTCAGCCGGACATAACAGTCCGGATATGATGCCTTGCTGGGCCAGAATTCCACCTCCTCCAGGTGAACTGAGCCCAGCTAATCCGAGATGACGATCTTTCCAGTCGTCATTGGCATGTGCTCAGCATACCTCCATGGGTTAGCATCTGAGCACAAGGTGAAGGTCTTTCATATTGAGCTTTTTCTGGGGCCCATGTGATTCTGCAAGGCACTGCATTCGCGGTTCCATTGCAGCCGCCTTCTCCTGATTCTCCTTCTGCATTTGTTGGATCATTCCAACAATAGAAGAGAGGGCCTGTCCCAGCTCTACTGGGAGACCGGCCGATGTTGAGGGAATAGGCTCCGGAATCTGAACCGGAGTAGCCAACACCTCGTCGACGTCTACCTCTACAACGTCTGGGGCTTGAACTTCATCCTGGGCTTCTGCCAGGAGGTCTTCCTCCAGACACTCGTCCACATCAGACATCCTGTCATCTTACTGGATGTCTTGCATCGCGACCGCGACTTCAGCATCCACCTGGATCTGAACTTAGGGGATCTCCTCTTGAGGCTGGGGAATCACTGCATCAGCTGATGCCTTAGGGAAAAGATACGCCCTCATCTTCTCACTTGGAAGATAAGGGCCAGAAGTGTTCTTTTGGAAGCCCCTTACCCAGGTACGAAGCTTCTTCCTAGCTATATCCTTGGATTCCTCCGTCCTAGGGGAATCAGAGGTCTCAGTAATCAGGTTAGTGCACACAGTACATACCTGAGGGTCCCAATACCGGAGATCA
>NC_090729.1:19371262-19374387 GCF_036898095.1 Palaemon carinicauda | reverse complement strand
ATATTTATGTATATATATATTTACATATATAAATACATATGCATATATATGTATATATATATATATATATATATATATATATATATATATATATATATATATATATATATATATATATATATACATATACTTAAATATATTTATATAAACATCCATATATATATATATATATATATATATATATATATATATATATTATATTTCTATATATATATATATATATATATATATATATATATATAATATATATATATATATATATATATATATATATATATATATATTGTTTGTGTGTGCGTATGTGTGTTTGTGTGTGTATATAAACACACGCACATATAATTATATATATATATATATATATATATATATATATATATATATATATATATATATATATACATATATATATATATATATATATATATATATACATATATATATATATATATATAATATATATATGTTTGTGTGTGTGCGTATGTGTGTTTGTGTGTGTATATAAACACACGCACATATAATTATATATATATATATATATATATATATATATATATATATATATATATATATATATATATATATATATATATATATATAAACAAATATATATATATATATATATATATATATATATATATATATATATATATATATATATATATATATATATATATATATAGCTGCTAAAGCACTATACACCTTCAACACAAATATGGTAACATACAAAACATCTTAAAAGATAATTTAGTTAACAAAATGATAAGATTATTTTCATAAAAACTTTTAGGATCAAACAATGTTTGATAGATATTTTGGAATAAATGTTACGAGTAATATCATGTTACCATTAAACGTAATGTCTTTTACAAACTCCAACTTATTTATCAAATATCATTCATCCCATGGAGAAACTTATCATGAAAATTTATTCCTATAAGCCTTTTATCAAAATTTCCAACGTCACTCTTCATTTTGTATGTTTATTCTAGGAAAATCGTAAGCAGCGTTATTAATCCTCGGAAAATAAGGTTTCCAGAGTGATGCTTCAATTTTCATACCTTAGAATCTGCTTGGCAACAAAATTGCTAGAGTCATTTTATCTCACTATTAGTTTGTTAACATAATATTATCAATATAAACATACTTTACATTGATATTCAGCTAAATCTAGCAACATTGAAATATTGAGATGAAATATATTTATTGAAAAAAATTTTCATCGATTAATGACTATACTTATTTCTATCATTTACCCTCCATGGAAACTGATTTGTTTGTTCTACCAACGATAAAAGTAATTCATAAAAGCGGTGTATTCAATTACATACAAGCTAATAATGAACAACAAAATATATAACGTACAAGAGAATCACGATATTTTTAGCGCCAATTGAAGGTTACAAAAAGTACAAATATCCAATGTTAATGAAATGAAACTATAGAATATAACCAAAAATGCATTGGAGAAATCCAGCCATTATAATAAATATTCAATGGCTATTTTACATAATCATTTATAATTCTAATTATAATTCAAATAATTATTAAAGTATTGATATAGGTATAGACGTAGTTTTAGATTGTCTTTTTTTTTTAAAACATTAATAGAAGTCCCTTATTAACGCAATGGAGTAGATAAGATGAGCTGGAAAATTTAGTCTATTAAGGTTTCCCAGGTAACGGCCAAGGTCAAAATATACCTTAATATACTTTATATGCCAAATATTATGCAGTAAATAGATGAGAACTGCCTAATTTTAGCATTACTAACACCACTAGTAGATGTTTGTGGATTAAATTCCTTGGGTATATAAATCCTTAACTTCATGGAACAAGGCTGTGCATCAGAATAATTCTGATAAATTATATTTGATAAAAGCATATAAATATATATATATATATATATATATATATATATATATATATATATATATATATATATATATATATATATATTTATATACATATACATATATTTATTTATATATATAATATATATATATATATATATATATATATATATATATGTATATATATATATATATATATATATATATATATATATATATATATATATACTATATATATATATATGTGTGTGTGTGTGCGTGTGTGTGAGCGTATATATATATATATTATATATATATATATATATATATATATATATATATATATATATTATATATATATATAAATAAATATATATATATATATAGTATATATATATATATATATATATATATATAATATATATATATATATATATATCCATCTTGTAAATCTTATCCCGAATAACAATGGTCAACTCCCCTGATTATCGAGACATAATCAGTTAAAAGAAGAAAAGATAGCTGGCCGTTGCTACTCTCGTCCACACGCTCAGAATCACTAAATCCTGAAGTTGCTGTAATTAAATGTAATTACACAAGCTGTGAAACCCGCCTTTGAGAAGAAGCAAACGTGGTAAAACTTTAATTAAATTCCCTTGGGCTTTAGTTGCCATTCTCACTTTAATTTAAATAGTACTACTAGATAAATGAATAAAAACATTAGTAGAAAAACATAGCAACACTTGCACTTGGTTAATGAAGGTTATATGAGTATTTAAAAAAAAAAATCTTTGAACAGGGAAGATTATGAAAAAACAGTAAATATTCCAAATTTCTATAAAGAAATAAAATGCTATAATGTAGTAGACTGTTTCTCAGAATTATGCAAACCTAAAAGCCACATACTTAAGGAAAATTATCTTACCAACAGATAATCCTACTTAACGATAATTATGACATAAGATTTTCTCCAGATGTATACAACAATGAACGTCGGTGAATTTTGCAATGACTTGATCGGTAGTCTCTGTATTCATTTATTTCTGTATGACGTAGGCAAGCTGGAAACTCTTTTTCTGTTAATTTTCCTAATGGTGAATCATGGCTAATTTCCTGCAATAACATCCAGTATACTTTTGCCATAAATGCATTCGGAAAAAACTAACAAATTTCAGTATAACATCCATTCAGCAATAATATTAGGGCTTTTGCTGCTTCTGCATCATCAACATATCGCATATTGTATTGCTTATGTGACGAAAGACTCAATAATAGATGCATCTAAGTTCAGATGTT
>NC_090729.1:19356262-19361262 GCF_036898095.1 Palaemon carinicauda | reverse complement strand
TATAGATATGTACGTATATATATATATATATATATATATATATATATATATATATATATATATATATATATATATATATATATATATACATAAGTAATTTCCTTGCGATCCATCCATTTTTCAAAGAATAAAAGCCTCCCATTAATATATTTAAAGACAAATACAATAGTCTAATTCTAATTCAATTAAATTGTTACTGTTACATCATTAATTTCGCCTTGCTAAGAGAGAGAGAGAGAGAGAGAGAGAGAGAGAGAGAGAGAGAGAGAGAGAGAGAGAGAGAGAGAGAGAGAGAGAGAGAAGGTATGGTTAGGAATAAATAATGTGTTCACTAATATAAAATTTACTCTATACGACAAACGTAATTATTCGCTATTTCAGATCATAAATATTTTCTTAGTCTTCCAAGTTCTTAGTCCAATTCATAATGAAAACACCCCTTACCTGAGATCTCTGTAATAAGATAAAAGGAATAAGTTCTTACTAAATTTTGGGATATAATCCACGTCACAATAAATAATTTTCCCTCCAAATTTGTGTCATTTCCATTTTATTTGGTTTCGATTGAATAAATGCAGAAAGAATTTGAATATTATTCTGGAAGTAAATGGTCAACGACACCTACTCCCTGTCTTATACAAGCAAGAGTAAAGAGAATGGCTGTATATGTTACTCTCTTGTACATGCAGAGAATCACAATATCCCGAGATTACGTTAATTAAATGAAATTACACGAGCTGCGAAAACAGAATCCGAGTCGGGAATGAATCCTTATGGGACATAAGATGCGTAACCAGCAGAGCAAAACTTTAATTAGATGTCCTGCTGGGATATACTTGGGCATTTTCCCTGCAATTTAAATAGTACCACTAGATATAAGAGTAAATATACTGGTGAATATAGTAACATTATAAAAGTATAGCAAATAAAATGTCCTCCCCTAATGTTTGTATTTCATGAAATGATAATACTTGTTCAAGAAGAAATTTTAAGAATAGCAATAAAAATCATCCATATTGCTACAATTTTAAAATGATAATGATTCCATCGGATCACCCGAGGATTAAGACGAAAATGACAGTTCTCAATACAGTTTTTCAAGAGAAAATAAATCACTGGTATACTTCCTATCGTATCACAGGAATTAAAACAGATATTTGTTTGATTTTTATTGGTGTCGGACTATGGATCTTCTGAAAACGAGTAGCACCCATTACATCGATGGGTGTTAATATATCTTAGTTTCTTCTTTCGGTAATTTATATCATCTCTCCGTCAGTCTTAGTACCTAAAATTCATTATCACATCATCTCCTGCGCCTTGATGTAAATGACCTCGGTTAAATTTCACCAGTCGTCACTATCTTGAGCTTTTCAATCAATACCTCTACACTCCTAATCTTCTACGTCATGCTTCATAGTCCTCAGCCATGTAGGTCTGGGTGTCCCAAGTCTTCTTGAGCCTTGTGGAGCCCAGTTGAAAGAATAGTAAAAGAATCTCTCTAGGCGAGTGCAAAAAACTAAAAAATTATATAACCTTTTTCTTATCAAGCGGGGAACTATGATATTTCTAATGTAAAAAAATAAAAAAAGTATTTCCCTGCACTTCCCTCCCCAAAAAGAAGAAACAATCCGTAGAGTTACGAAACCTTCCTTCATGAGCCAAGATCATAATACGCTGTATAAACAATTCCCGCCTTACTTGATATATCCGTAATTTAAAAAGAATAATGCTGCAATATACTTCTAGGGATGCAATCCAGTCACAATATATCACTGTCATTAAAAATATAATTCTAAACCTTGTTGCTTGCAGTCTCTAAATAATAACTCTTAGATTACATTTAATGAGATTTTCGAACATCATCACTCACCCTGAATTCTGATTTTAAAAGAATCGTAAACACAATCATCAATCTTCAGGAAACAATGTTTCCAGTATATTACTTTGATTTTCAAACCGTACACACACGCACACACACGCATACAAACACACACACATACACACACACACACACACACACATATATATATATATATATATATATATATATATATATATATATATATATATATATATATATATATATATATATATATATATATATATATATATATATATATATATATATATATATATATATATATATATATATATATATATATATATATATATATATATATATATATATATATATATATATACACAGATTAATGCCGGCATCATTATCCCTTCGCTCAATCCTATACTGGAATGGGATTATTATATTTTAACTACGGCTTAATGTTCATAGCGGTCTCATTGAAAATCGATTTAATAATTATAGTTTTTTTCTTTTGTGTATGGTCCCTAGATTCCCATAGAACACGATGTGCCTTTGTTGTGTCATAGAAGAGTGACCGATGAATTCGGTACTGTTATGATAATTTCTTTCGGGACACTTGACCAATAATGTTTTCCATGACAATGGCTGCTTTTGCGATTGACCTACTTGAAACTCTTAGCAGTAGCCACATTTAAGATATTAACACTACAAATGCTTCCTCAAAGGGCATGGCGTTCTTTCTCGTTGGCTGGTCAATATTCGGGGCAGTATTATATATAATCATGTTTAAAGGTAAATCATATAAGACTGTCGTCATTCATTTAGTTCTATTCTCATTCAGTTCCGTACATGTAAATTTAGGTTATTTTGAAGAATTAAACTTTCATTTCATATAGTGTGATTACAAAGTCCTATATAATCTTGTTAAGATGTATGTAGGACACACGCGATCTATAAAGCATGAAGGATTGCATTGTGTTTCCACGTGGTTGGAAGTTGCATGAAGGTTCTGGACTAAACCTTATTCTTTTCCTTAATATTATGAGAGGAGGTGGGCGGAGTTAGCTGAGAGGGTTGCCTCGTCAGGGAAGATAGATCCATACTTCAAAACTGCCAAGTTGGCAACCTGACGTCGTAAGAGGCTATCCAGACCATGCCCCTACGCTACGAAAAGGATTAGCTGGAAGATTCCACAAGGAATTAGGTTGCTATATAAGGGCCTAGCAATGCATACAACCCAAAAATCCAGCCTGACCCTACAAAAGAGCCAATGTCCGACAGTCCTCTCACCAAAATCTATCTAGCCACTATGTATATCCCCTCAAAAGTTAATAGTGATTTCTCTCCAATGCATACTGTGTATAGTGTTGTTCAAACAGTGATATTGTTTTGCGTTTAATTCAAAAGTGAAGTGTTTTTATATAGGTACATTTTATATGGTAATTTCTTCGTGATCAGCCTGAGAGATTTGGTTAAAAAGTGACGTGTATATATTTTTGCTTAACTGTTCAGTAACCTTGTGTGAGCCCAAAGGTCGTATGTGTAACTGGCACATATAAGTAATTGTAAATCTATTTAATTTTCTTTAATGTTAAAGTGTCGACGTTTTTCCTTAATTGTCAAAATTAAATATTATTATGAATTAATTTCTAGTGAAACAAGTGATTGTGTTATTCTTGTTGTGTCATTTAGTCATAAAAATGAATGTAGTGAAAATCAATTTTTAGTTTTTAATAATATCATCCATTGCGTGATTAAATGATGTGGGTTATATTTACAGATTTTGATGGTCAAGGGATTAGAAAGAAAAATATTTGTAATGATGGACAACTGCAAAATCCGATATTTTCCTCAAATAGCACAATATAACGTCGAGGTTTAGGGCTGTGGTGGCCTGTTGGCAACGGTCTTGCCTGGTGATTATCAGACAGGGGTTTTGCACAAACTTGTTGATTCCTTTGGTCGCTGAAACCTCACCATCCCTATGACATAAGGATGATTTTTTGAGGGGAGCATCTAGATCTAACTACTAAGTCATCAGTAACCAATGTCTGCCCCGCTTTGGTCTCAGCTTGGTTGAAGAGGGGTCTTGGGGGCTGCTCATGTTGTCAGTCTCTAGATGATTGTCTTGCTTGAAATTGATAGAGAAATGTCACTGTCCCTTGCCTCTGCCATTCACGAGCGGCCTTTAAATGTCAAACATTAAGTTCCATGGTTAAAAAACTTAAGGGTACCTGACACTTGCACGCATTCGTGGCACGCACTGGCACGCATTGATGTACGAACTCGCGTGAACAAGTCGTGAAATTTTCGTGAACAGTGCGGGAACGATGCGTGGCATGCGTGCCATGCGTGCCCAGAACTTTGAAATGTTTAAAGTTTGTGGCACGCATTGGCACGCCAAAAATAGTCGTGAACGATGCGCGAACTGGTGTGAACTGGAGTGAACGATGCAGGAACTGACGTGAACTGGAGTGAACGATGCGGGAAGTGGCGTGAAATTATTATGAAGAGAAACAAAAAGGAAACGAAAAAACTTAATGAAAAGGAAAGAAAAATAAACCTAATAAATTTTTATATTTGCTGTTTTAATGTGAAAAAAATGATATCTTATTTCAAACTATTTCTATAACTTTATAATGAAGAGACAAAATGGAAACGAAATAAATAATGAAAAGGAAAGAAAGATATAAACCTAATAATTGTTTATATTTGCTGTTTGAATGTAAAAACAAAATGATGTCTTATTTCATGCACACACTTATTTTCCTCTATTACCAATCAAGAGCCAAAACTTTTGTTTTAAATAAAAATGAACTGAAAAATAAACCCAAGAAATTTTTAAGTTTGCTGTTTGAATGTAAAAATAAAATGATGTTTTATTTCATCAACATACTTATTCTTCTTTATTACCTTAAAATGAAGAGCAAAACAAATTTTTTTCTGTTTGCTGTTTTAATGTAAAAATAAAATGATTTCTTATTTCAACACACTTTTTTCTCTATTACCTTAAAATCAACAGCCTAAAAACTTTTCATGTTTGCTGCTTTTAATGTTAAAATAAAATGCTTTCTTAATACTTGTACATATTTTATGTCTGCTATTTATATGTAAATCAAATGCTTTCTTTTTGAAACAAAAATAAAGGGCAACAAAAAATTCAAGCGAAAAAGAT
>NC_090729.1:19336262-19346262 GCF_036898095.1 Palaemon carinicauda | reverse complement strand
TTATAAAAAACAGCAGAATTCTCAGATCAAAAGCTCTTTTATTTTACGCAAAATACCAGGAAGAGAAGCTTTTAGCTCTTGTTGAAGAATTAGAAGTGTTACTCCATTAGGTAAAAATGTTTGTGATAGCTCAATTACAACTGATTGCCGCCTAGTCTCCATAACTCCCATACTATCTGAATTTTTTTTGACGTCTTTTGGTAAAACGTCTAAATAGGTTTTCAGAACATAGTCATCTGTTCCCTAGTTTGCAATTTGGCTCTTGTAAAGACACTAGATCATGTGATGCCCTCTTTTACAATTTCCAATGCTCTAGAGAAATTTCTTGATTGTGAACTTTGTATGACTGGCCTTGAGCTGCCTTTGACCATGTTAATCATGAGCCCCTTCTTTTCAAACTCGAACAGTTGGGAGTGGAAGGCTCGATCTGTTAGCATCATTATGGAATGCCTAAGCAATAGATCGCAAACAGTTGTTGATGGGCACCATATTGAGTATAGGAATGTGATATCTGGTGTTCCCCAGAGTAGTGTTCTTGGCCTATATCTGGTGTTCCACAGAGTAGTGTTCTTAGCCCATTACTTCACATACTATATACGCATTGTATATGCAAATGATGCTACTCTCTTTGCATCGATTCAATCTCCTGAATTTATAACTAAGATTGCTGATTTCCTTAAAAGAGATCTACCTAAAATTAATGGAAGGTGAAAATTATGGGGCATTAACTTTGATCTTAAAAAAATCAAGGTATGATTGTAAGTAGGTCAAGGACAGTGGCTCCTCAACATCCGGATTTCAGCAATGATAAAGTTCCTTTAACTCTGTATAACTCTTTCTTATAATTTAATGTGTGATTCTTGACAGCAACTTTACTTCTGAAGAACACCTTAGGTCTATCTTTTCTTCATTTGCACAAAAAAATGGTCTAATTGATATTCAGTAATCAATCTATTCTAAAAAAAAAAAAAAAAAAAAAAATCTTTTCATTCTTTCATTCTCTCTTGTTTCGAGTGTTATTCTCCATTCTGGTCTTCTGATGCTGATTCTCATCTTCATCAGTTAGACAGGATCTTACGGTCTATATTTCCTAATCCTGATTTAGATATTATCTGGCACCGTCGTTCAGGATGTTCGCTATACATGTTCCATAAGATTTTTCATGATTCTAACCATCCTTTACATTCATATTTTCCCGGACAGTTCCTTCATGTTGGTAATACTAGGTATGCAGTTAATTCTAATATTCAGGGCTTCATCATGAGACTTAATACTGTAAAGTATTGTAGGAATTGTATTGCAGCTATGGCCATGTTGTGGATTGATCTTCCTAATCGAGTAGTTGAATAGGTAGAACTTCAAAAGTTAAAAATTTGCTGTAAAATGCTTTTATGTTGAACAGGTAGACATAAGTCTCCTTTTCTAGTTTATATATGAAAGATGTGATTTAATGTTGTTACTATTTTCAAATAATTTATCTTAATTGTTTATTACTTTTCATATAGTTTATTTGATTCCTTATTTCCTTTCATCACCTGGCTATTTCTCTTTGTTGGAGCCCTTGGGCTTATAGCAGCTTGCTTTTCAAAATGGGGTTGTAGCTTAGCGAATAATAATAATAATAATAATAATAATAATAATAATAATAATAATAATAATAATAATAATAATAATAATAATAATAATAATAATAATAATAATAAGAGGAATTTTATATAGATGCCCAGGGAGCAAATATAAGATTCCGTCACATAAAAAAATGACTATCCCTTTCAGTCGTCCTCTGAAAATACATTGGCGTCATGTAATGTAAAATACTGGCAGATAATCAGAGTATATTTACATATGAGGATGAAACAAAGTATTAATATTCCACCATTGTAGCAACCAGAGGTTGAGAGAGCCACTAGTTTTAAAAGCTTGAAAAAGCACTATACCTCCACTAACATACACTAATCAGTTAATGTTTCCCAGAATTTATATAACTTTCACTGTTTAGTCTAGATTTTGTAATTAGGGTTAATTGTTTCAGAAAAAAAAAGTTTTACATCCGAGATCAAAAGTTTGTCCCTACTCCGAGTGAAGCCAAGGAAACTCTTGGCAATTTTAACCTTCCCAGACTCATTGCGTCAGTTAAGCTTAACTTGATTAACGGTTGGGCAAACGGTAGAATGAACGGTGGGTCACCTTGTTGCTGCACTCATGAGAACATAGTTAATTTTTCAAGCCCTATTTATATGTTTCTTTATAAATATAATAAAACCGATGATCCTATTCTTTGCTAGATAAAACATTCTTAATTTGAAAATGTTCTACTTAAATAAGAAAATTTTAACGGTAAAACCTGGTTGGTAATATTTTGTCGCCAAATGGAAAATACCATGTAATGCCATTTCCATTATAAAACACTTTCTTACTACATAACGTTTTTATTCCCAATTTCAAAGGAAGAACGTTTATATCATGGGCATTTATTACATACATGAAAGACTAGGGCCAAAGACAACAATAAAATGATTGTGGATATATGCACTTCCTTTAGTGATAAAGGTGGAAAATGGGTAATCTTGACAGAAATGAAAATGTAACTAAAAAATATGAAGTGAAAAGGTTTTTGATAAAAAAAAATGACAAAGTAAACGTTTAATAAAGCAAATCTGGCCCTATTGAGATTATAACTATTAGGGTCAAAATGTAGTGAAAAGTTATAAACACATCATTTTGATAAACCTGAAACTTTATTTATAAATGTCCACAAGCTTCATCAGCTTTGGTAACATGAGCACCCTTCTGAAACGAACAATATTGATTTTGCCATAATATTGCACTAGTCTAAGAGTAAACAACATGAAAGGAATTTCTTTTGAGTTAGAGTATGTAAAGTAAGACAAAAAATAGAGATATGTGTATCTAAATTTACAAATGAAACTAACCGACAAAAAACATCTATGTTCTTTTAGGCTATAAAATAAGTCTTATTTTCTCCTCTTAAATGAAGACTTGTGGCTTCTAATGAAGAAAATTCTCATTAGACAGCTACAACGCAGATCAGTTTTCCATCTTGCTCCGTAATTAAATTTGAAATGAGAATGGGATAAACAAGGCACTGTCACGTAAAATGTTTGTAGGAGACTTTGTCTGTTAGAAAAGGAACATTCATTAACATTGAAAGAATGACAACGTTAGCCACTTTTATAGATATAAAGGAAAAAAAAATAGACGAATTAATTTTCGATTGCATCAGGGAGTCCATGATTACTACTTACTACCAGATCATTGTTAATAGGTTATTGTAATTGTAAAAAAATATCTGCAGATTTTTATACTATGATTATAATCCGCTATTTTTGTTGGCACTCTGATACGACAACAGCTTAATGATTTAGTTATCCTCGAATTATATATTGAGGAGTTTTGGAAAAAAAAATTTCCTCTTGTTTATTCCCTTAATTTCTTTTCTCAAGGAGCTACTTTTTTCCTGTTGGGGCCCTTCGGCTTATAGCATCCTGCTTTTCCAACTAGGGTTGTGTTTTAGCCAGTAAAATAATAATAATAATAATAATAATAATAATAATAATAATAATAATAATAATAATAATAATAATAATAATAATAATCATTGAAAAAGTTGTGGTTTAGCATGAACTTCAGTCTTGTAACTAGTGTCGGGTTGAATCCTCCGTGTAAAACGATAATTAGTTTAACCTTTACTTTTTAGATTTCTAGGCTTTGGTGAAAAAAGTGCAGTAAGAATGGAGAAATTACGGTCGAGAAAATACAGCAATTTATTTGATGAGGGTGGATGCTAGACTGCATAATGTGGATTCGGTACTATTTTTTAGGCGAAATTCTGATACCGAGGGGGAGGCTTTCTCATAGAAAGAGAGAGAGAGAGAGAGAGAGAGAGAGAGAGAGAGAGAGAGAGAGAGAGAGAGAGAGAGAGAGAGAGAGAGCCTTACCTTATTGCCTTATTTTTTGTTTGGGTTCCCCCAGGTCCCTCAGTGTGAGGCACCTCGTATATCAACCAGAGAGTTGCTAATGCATCTTCCGGTGTATTTTGCATCTTCCAGTCTTGGATGGTCTGGGATGCATCTTAGGTATTTATCGAGCTTATTCTTAAACACATCTACGCTCACTCCTGATATGTTTCTTAGATGAGCTGGCAGCACATTAAATAGTCGCTGCATTATTGATGCTGGTGCGTAGTGGATTAATGTCCTGTGCGCCTTTCTCAGTTTACCTGGAATATTTTTTTGGCACTATTAATCTACCTCGGCTTGCTCTTTCTGATATTTTAAGCTCCATGATGTTTTCAGTAATTCCTTCTATTTGCTTCCATGCTTGTATTATCATGTAGCGTTCTCTTCTCCTTTCTTGACTGTAGAGTTTTAAAAATTGCAGTCTTTCCCAGTAGTCAAGGTCCTTAACTTCTTCTGTTCTAGCAGTATAGGACCTTTGTACACTCTCTATTTGCGCAATATCCTTTTGGTAGTGTGGGTACCATATCACATTGCAGTACTCGAGTGTACTATGTGCATAAGTTTTGTAAAGCATAATCATGTGCTCAGCTTTTCTTGTTTTAAAGTGTCTGAATAACATTCCCATTTTTGCTTTACATTTAGCCAACAGTGTTGCTATTTGGTCGTTGCATAACATATTCCTATTTAAAATTACACCAAGGTCTTTAATTGCTTCCTTGTTTGTGATTGTCTCATTATTAGGTCCCTTGTATGCATACACCATTCCTTCTCTGTTTCCATAATTTATTGATTCGAATTTATCGGAGTTAAATACCATCCTATTTATATCCGCCCATTCATATATTTTTGTTTAGATTTCGTTGTAGTGAGTTCCTATCTTCATTACAAGTAATTTCTCTACTTATTCTTGTGTCATCGGCGAAACTTCTCACTACGGAGTTTTCAACATCACAGTCTATGTCTGAGATCATAATAACAAACAGCAGTGCAGCTAGTACCGTACCTTGTGGCACACCCGATATTACCTGGGCTTCATCTGATTTCTCGTCATTTGCAACCACTATCTGTTTTCTGTTTTGCAGGAATTCTTTTACCCATTTTCCTTTCTTTCCCACAATATTATGCTTTCTCATTTTTTTCTCCAATATGTTATGGTCTACCTTGTCAAAGGCTTTTGCAAAATCTAGATAGATCACATCTGTGTCTTTTTCATTTATCATATTTTTGTATATGTTTTCATAGTGTGCTATCAGTTGGGTCTGTGTACTTTTTCCAGGCACGAAACCGTGTTGACCCATATTAAACAAATTATTTTTGACCAAATGGTTCATTATTTTCTTTTTTATTACCCTCTCATACACTTTCATAATATGTGATGTTAGACTAACAGGTCTATAATTGCTTGCCTCTAGTCTTGATCCACTTTTGAAGATAGGGGTTATATAGGCTAATTTATGTTTAACATATATCTCGCTCATATCTACACTCTGTCTTAGCAGTATTGCAAGCAGCTTCGCGATAGTGTTTGCAGTTTTTTTTAACAAAATCGCTGGAACTCCATCTGGTCCGGCTGCCGATCCATTTTTAATTTCGTTTATAGCCTTGACAATATCTGCTTCATTAATATCTATATCCGTTAGATATTCAACATTTTCTTCTCTCATTTCTGTTTCATTATTCTCATTCGCAATTCTTGGCGTGAACTCACTCTTATATTTTTCTGCTAATATGTTGCATATTTCCTTTTTTTTATTCGTTAGCCGTCCTTCAATTCTTAGAGGGCCTATTTCTATTCTCCCTTTGTTCATCTTTTTTGCATAGGGGTAAAGTACTTTGGGGTTTCTTTTTATATTTTGAAGTGTCCTTTCTTCTAAGTCCCTTTTTTCATTTTCTTTCGACTGTATAATATTTTGTTCTGCATTTTCTATCTTACATTTTATTTCCCTCATTTTCCACACATTTTTTTCTTTTGCAAGATTTTTCTTCCACTTTCTAATTTTCTGAAATAAGATCCTTCTGTCTCTTGGTATGCACGTCTTTTGTTTATTGTTTTTTTCGGTACATATTTTTCAACAATTTTCTCCAGTATTTTGTACAGTATGTCCGTATTTACCTGTATATTATCACTTATAAATACATTTTTCCATTCTTTATTCAGTTCTTCATTTATTTCTGACCATTTTATATTCTTACTGTAAAAATTATATTTTCCATATCCTTCCCAAAGTTTTGTGCTTTTATTAATTCTGTGATCACTTGCTTTGGAATGAACTATCAATTCTATGACATTGTGGTCTGAAATTCCCGTGTTATACACTATTATTTCTTTAACATAATTCACCTCATTCACAAATACTAGATCTAGGACATTTTCCTTTCTTGTTGGAATGTGGTTTATTTGTTGCATATTATGTTCTAATAGCATATCTTGAAGCTTTTCAAATTGCCTCTTATCTTCTGCGCTACTATTACTCTCTTTTTTATATGTATACATACAACCACTTTCTTCTATCCGTTCTTTCCAATCCACGAAAGGAAAGTTAAAATCTCTAGATAGGAGTATATTCCAGTCTTTATGGTTTCTACATATATCATCTATTTTTTCTATTATTATGTCAAACTCCTTAGTATTTGGGGGTCTGTAAACTACAATATTCACTAGTTTTTCAAATTCAAATTCTACCGCAATCAATTCACATTCTGTGTTGCTGTATTTTTCACAGACTTTTCCTTGATTTATTTCTCTTCCATATATTGCGGTTCCCCCTTGATTCCTATTTTTTCTGTCTGATCTATAAGTTTGGAAACCCTGTATCTGGTCATCACTGCCAGTCTCTTGGGAATACCATGTTTCACTTATATTTAATATATCTATTTTTTCAATTTGTGTTAGTTCTTCTAGGAACTCTATTTTCCTTTTAGAGTTACTCGTGACTAAACCCTGTGCATTCATCACTATTATGGTTTGTGTTTCATTCCCATTATTTAATATTGGTAATAATATTGATTCTCCCATGCTTCCTTCCTGTTCTGATATGATGTTCTTTTCTTCATTTCTCGGAATTCTGCCATTAAAAAATCCAACTTTTCCATAATATTTGTTCTTTCGCCTTCATACTTATTTTTGTGTGTAAACCTGCAATTATCCCCATATCTGCACCAACCCCTGGCATTATAGATGCATTCTTTGAAATTGGGCTCTATTTGTGGAGATTTGGGTTGAAAGGCCTTTTTTTGGTGCATAGTGCGGTATATACGCGGCCTGCTTTTTTGTTTCTTTTTTTGTTTAATTTTTTTTTTCTTTTCAGTTTGCTGAGTTTTCTTACTCTCATTCATAGTTGCAGGATGCATATATCGAGAGAGAGAGAGAGAGAGAGAGAGAGAGAGAGAGAGAGAGAGAAGCATACCAGTTTGCACATTATTATATAGAGTTGTTATTATTCATTGTGAATGCCATCTGTCATATCCAGAATGTGAATTAACTATATTTCCTTTATCCAAAATCATTGTTATTCTTGCGTCTCATCTCTCGCACGTCCGCATCCCGGGAATATATACCCGAACGCATGGCTTCAGAGTTTATTTTTTCTCTCTTTTTTGTTTCCTTTAAATGGGCAAATGCTTTTATTTCTGGCATCCCTATGGTAAAATGAATTTCTAACTCTGCTGCATACTGTATAACAGAGAGTCAACGGAAAGTGTAACCTAATTTTACACTTGCTTTTGGTACACAAGGCTACACTCTCTCTCTCTCTCTCTCTCTCTCTCTCTCTCTCTCTCTCTCGATCGATCGATCGAGAGAGAGAGAGAGAGAGAGAGAGAGAGAGAGAGAGTGTGCATACCACTGAATGTTTTACCAAACATGGTGGTTATTGTTTACCTCGGATGCCTATTGTCAGTTCCAGGACGTGAATGAATTTTATTTCCTTTGGTCAAAAACCCTCGTTTTCATTTGTTTCATCTCATCCATGTCAGCCTACCAGGAATATATATCCGGCTGCATGGCTGCATAGTTGACTTTTTTTCTTATCTTTTTTTTTTTGGTTTACTCTACATTTTATATGGACAAAGGATTCCTTTTTTGGCATCGCTTTGATGAAGCTGTTTTATAGTTTTTAACCCTGGATAGGTACGCTCCTCGGACACCCCTTTAAGGGTATACTCGGACGCGAACGACCCCGACGCCAAAAAAAATTCTTGAAAAATGTTTTTGCAGTAACCTCCTTTTTTCTTTTGCCAAAAAAAACTTCATTGAATGCTTAAAACAACTGTAAAGATAAATACTACTCATCTGCAGAAAAACTATTTATTATAAACATTTTAAAAAATTAAGTAGAAAAAAAAGACTTTACATAAAAATTCATAAAAAAAAGTTTATACATATATACACAAATCCTTTTAAGAATTGATTCTTGAATGTTTAGGACACATCTTGATATATTTTGGATGAAGTCAGACCCATGGAGGTGAAGATCTGAAATGAGAAAAAAAGGGTAACTTTTTTTAGCCCAAAAAATTTGTCCAAATTTCATGAATTTTTTTGGGTACCCAAATGAAATAGGAAGTGGCTAATTTTTTTAGGGAATAAACATATGTTATCCTAAAATAGAAATATGTAAGAAAATCTTCATTATTTTGTAAATTACATTTATATCAGGGGCCATATCTAAAGGTAATTTTTTGAGTACTTAGAAATTTCGTAAAAAAATACATATATTTAATATATAATATGATATTTATGCAGGTAAAAATATACCAAAATATCACAAATTCTATAAAGAACAAGAATATATATAGATAGGGCAACTTACGCTTCGGATATGTCCACAAAATGGCCGCCAACCACACTGACTCAGACTCCCTAATCTGCCACTTGTAATGTAGGAAGGGTATGTCAATTTCAAGGTGTTATTTACTAATCTAATTATTCTTGGATATGCATAAAAATTGTATGGTGGGTTGCTGGATAATTGTCGATTATTTTACGACTATAAAATTAAAATTCTGACCCAAAAATTTTTTTTTTGAAGGGAAATAAAATCGAAAAAAAAATGTAAAACAATATAATATTTTAGCTAAAAAAATTTGATGATATTCAATCAAAAAAGAAGTAAACAAAATTTTCCGAAAAATAAACATCTAGAGGAATCATTACTCTGTGATAGTTCCTTAGTACGTAGTAATTTTGAAAGAAATGGGAAAAAACGAAAAAGTGGCAATCGCAGGAAAATCGAACACATACCTATATATACGCCATATCTGGCTAAAAATAAAGATAGGCATGGGTAGCCAGATCATCTAGAAACACTTCCCAACACTATAAAAATACAAGTTTTGCGACACTACTTGCCAATTCCTTACGATAACATGACTAAGCAAAAAAATGCAAAACAAATAAAAAGGGGCACTCGCGGAAAAATGGCCAACATTCTAATATACGGCATTTCAGAAAAAAAAAATTCAGCCACGTACTAGGCAAACCATCAAGGCACATTTTCCGACAAATAAACATCTAAATGAATCATTACTCTGTGATAGTTCCTTAGTACGTAGTAATTTTGAAAGAAATGGGAAAAAACGAAAAAATGGCAATCACCGGAAAATCGAACACATACCTATATATACGCCATATCTGGCTAAAAAAAATGATAGGCATGGGTAGCCAGATCATCTAGAAACACTTTCCAACACTATAAAAATATAAGTTTTGCGACACTACTTGCCAATTCCTTACGGTAACATGACTAAGCAAAAAAATGCAAAACAAATAAAAAGGGGCACTCGCGGAAAAAGGGCTAACATTCTAATATACGGCATTTCAGAAAAAAAAAAAATTCAGCCACGTGCTAGGCAAACCATCAAGGCACATTTTCCGACAAATAAACATCTAAATGAATCATTACTCTGTGATAGTTCCTTAGTACGTAGTAATTTTGAAAGAAATGGGAAAAAACGAAAAAATGGCAATCACAGGAAAATCGAACACATACCTATATATACGCCATATCTGGCTAAAAAAA
>NC_090729.1:19328762-19331262 GCF_036898095.1 Palaemon carinicauda | reverse complement strand
TTTTTCTTTTTTTTCTAGTTTAATACTTCAATAGTTTTTTTTAGAAGGGAAAGACAAAGTTGAGATCCGTACTATGATGATAAAATTTTCCTCATATTTTAATTTATATCCCTTTATACAATGATGCCTTCAATTAGCTTGTCATTGACTTTGAGATTCATCAACAACTCCAAAATACCCTGGATATTTACTATATATATATATATATATATATATAAATATATATATATATATATATATATAAATATATATATATATATATATATATGTATGCATATATATATATCTATATATATATATATCTATATATATATATATATATATATATGTATGTGTATATATATATATATATATATATGATTCTAAAGTACATGATGAGGTTAAGTTGTTTTGCTTTTCATATAAATTTATGAATTCAAATTTATGTTTTTCTTTCAGCGTTGCAATGAAAAAATAAACAAATAAATATTAGTTGACATCACAGGTCTTGGAATTTTAATGGTACTCTCGGAAGTACTTCAATTATCTCATAGTATAGTATACATAATCAAATTGAACTATGCCTAATTTTTTTTTATCAATATACAGTCTAGAGTATAATTCTGAGATTTTCCTCATATCAAAACTCGCTGTATATTCTCCAAATCTATAAATCAGTTCCGTTGAAGATGAATTGTAGCAAATGTTTTCTTTTACTTATTTTTCTCTCTGTTATTAAAGAAAAGGGAGAAATGGGAACCATAAATTTCCTGATTTATCACCTGTTCCCTTTCAAAGCGCTAGCTATATGTTACCTGCAGTTAAATAAAATAGTAAATGTAAAACGATGGGGAGACTATATTCCATCAATCCCTATGTAGAGATTCCTAATGCTTGACATAGATGATAATGAGCTACATATATTTTTTTCTGATTATTGTTGTCCTAAAATTTCAGTATTAGCATAAAAGCTCGAGTTGTAGGTAGAAACTGCTCATTACTTATTACTGTATTGTCTTTTCATGGAATTGTAAATCTTTATATATATATATATATATATATATATATATATCTTACAAAGCTTGTCTAAAATATAGCAAACATTTTATTCATGTATTTCATATATGTATATATGAGGTATATGACCGGCTTGTGAGCCGAGTTCCTCTCATGTAGGTTTAAGTAATTTTATGTAAATTACGTAAAACTTTTGCCGTTCGTTGAATTGTATTTTTTATTCAAGTCGGTATATCTTAATTTACGTTATTTCCAAGAATCAACTTTTTATTCCATGTATTTTTGTTACGAAGTCTTATGTAAGTTCCATTAGGTATGTTGTACGACATATACGAGGTATGAACACGAAGGCTTACATCATGTTTACGAAGTACTATATCTCGCCTATACTTTCACATGGTTAGAATGTGCATGGATATGATGGTAAAAGATTTACTCATTCTCTGAATGTTTCGAGGGGTAGGTGGGAGGAGTTAGCTGAGAGATAGTCACCGCGCGAGCAAGGTTTGTTCCCCTGTTCAATTCTCTTAGTTGATAACCTTACCCCCTCCCCCACCCTCTCCGTTACGAGAAGGATCTATTTATAATCATTTAGAAGTTTTAAGTAAATATCGTTGCCCCTAGGAAATCCTGAGCAGCAGAAGATATCCAGCCCGTTCATTTGAAAGAGCCAAAGATCATCCCCTGTCTCCTCTCAAGTGTGTCAAGTGTGTACCCACTCAAACGTGATTAATGATTTCTATCCAACATATATATATATATCGTATGTAGTGTGTTCAAACGTTGATAAAGCCATTGAATATTATTTCAAGTGTATTGTATTAATAGGATAAAAATTTGAAGTGTATATATGCTACTCATCTATTTGAAAACCTCATGTGAGCCAAAATATGTAAGTGTAACAGTTACAATTATATAAATTTCATTTGGAATTCACTCATTAGAGAGTTCAAGTGATACTTATTTTCATTAACAAATATGTTTAAATATTTGTTTAAAATTTAATTTCTAGTGAAAAAAGTGATTATATAATTTTCAGAGTGAGATATTTTATTGTATTAGTCTAAGGTTTCTGTTCAGATTTAATATTTTAGTAATCTAATTTTGCAGATAATCTTTGTTGCATTAGTGTTATAGCTTTTTATAGAATATATTTATTTTTGTAAAGTGTGTATTGTTTTGATCACCAATATTTCTTATAATCCTTGCTCGTATTCCCTGACTAGATTTGAAGTAAAAGGTTGTTTTGAAGAGTTCAAGTAAAGTAATTACCTAGCTTTGTTTTGAGTGTACGAAAGAGACCTTTGGATATTCAGTGAGTTTATATACTACCGTCTGGGAGTTTCATAATTTCTCAGAGTACAGGTATTAATTTCCAAGTATAACGGATATATGTAAAAGTAGGTTGTGAGTCATATAGAAACATCGAGTATATATACAAATTAGGTCCCGGCAAGAAGGTCACACAATACAACATGCTAATTCTCTTCCAACCAGCAACCGG
>NC_090729.1:19318762-19323762 GCF_036898095.1 Palaemon carinicauda | reverse complement strand
CAAATCTAAATGTATGATACATATCTGAAACTAATAAGATTTTATTTAAGATAAGGTTATTAGGTATTAGAATAACATCATTTCCTTAGATAGAATTCATTTATACATTAAATGGATTTTCCTCTACCTTCATTCTGGTATGTGTACGATTAGATGATACTATAGTCTATTCTTTTTTTGCGGTGTATATTTGCACCGACTCACATCGGTGTCCTTTTAGCACGGAAAAGTTCCTGATACCTGATTAGTCGGAAGTATTTTTGTCCGAACACCTTTATTGTTCTCAAATAATCACCAAGTAATGTGAGTCGAAACTTATTTACTAACCTGTATTTCTCCATCAGATATATGTTTTGTCAATAAACAACGTGAAAGAATAAATATATTATAAAGTATTGTCATGGTAAGTCTAAATTTAATAACACAATACGCCGAAGTCAATGACAGCAGCTTATTTTCGGATGCACGCTTTGTAATTTTGTAATTGTTCACATATTTTAACACAAATTAAGATTAATAACACACAGCAAAAGTTAAACATGTTATCATAAACTTTCTTTGAATACCAGAATTTACCAAATACATGGAATTAATAAAACCCGATATTTGTGAAAACTTATGGGGAGGTAAAAGAACAGCCTGCAGCAGTCTGGCGGGAAAACAGTCCCTTCTGACTGTCATAGACGCAGTTTTTATTTCGTAATATAGTTCGGCCAATTCCTTTCACTTTAAATAGTATTGTATTGTCTCACTACGTAATATTTTGCTTAGTATTTTCCCACATTCCTGTTCCTCACCTAATATCTATCTATTTTCCCCGATATCCCTTCTTTCATATATGGGATATCCGCATAAATTTTATGCTCTGTAGCAAGTATAGCCTATTCTGTAAACCTTTTCAGTAGGTCACATTATATCAAATGAAATTAGGCATGGTATTTGTTTTATTCCCGTTTCTACAATATTTTAATGAGATTAGCAAGCGCTTCCCTTCAAGTCAACACTTTCCACAGAGGATAAGAAATAAGGAATCATAGTGCGGATATCCCATATATGAAAGAAGGGATATCGGGGAAAAGAGATAGATATTAGGTGAGGAAGAGGAATGTGGGAAAATACTAAGCAAAATATTACGAAGATAGACAATACAATACTATTTAAAGTGGAAGGAATGGGCCGAACTATATTACGAAATAAAAACTATGTCTATGACAGTCAGAAGGTATTGTTTTCCCGCAAGGCCGCTGCAGGCTGTTCTTTTACCTCCCCATAAGGTTTCACAAATATCGGGTTTTATTAATTCCATGTTTTTGGTAAATTCTGGTATTAAAAAGAATGTTAATAAAACATGTTTAACTTATGCTGAGTGTAATTTATCCCAATTTGTGTTAAAATATGTGAAAAATTACAAAATTACAAAGTGTGCATCCGAAAATAAGCCGCTGTCGTTGACTTCGGCGGAATGTGTTATTAAATTTAGACGTACCATGACGATACTGTTTAATATATTTATTCTTTCACATTATATATTGACAAAACATATATCTGATGGGGAAATATAGGTTAGTAAATAAGTTTCGATACACATTACTTGGTAATTATTTGAGAACAATGAAGGTGGTCAGACAAATATACTTCCGACCAATCAGGTATCAGGAACCATTCTGAGCTAAAAGGGCACCCCTGTGAGTGTGTGCAAATATGCACCGCTAAAAAGAATAGACTATGGATTATGATTGGAAATTTATGGCATTATGACTAGTCTTTACTACTCTCACCATTAATATTTTCTTAAGCAAAAATTCTAATCATTAAGAAATTTAAAAAATATTCACCATTTATTACTATTTCATATGCTATGTCTTACAAGGACATGCATATATATATATATATATATATATATATATATATATATATATATATATATATATATATATATATATATATATATATACATATATATATATATATGGTCCAGCACTTTGCTGCAGTAGATGGGCTTGAGTGTCTCAATGATGGGCTGGGCAATGGCGGTGGGGTAGTTTATCCACCCTGGCAGGCTCAACCATACCGTTAAGGCCAGTTCTGAGAGACCAGACCAAGACTGGACCCCTATAGGCCTTCTCCTTTATTCAAGATAGGCAAAGGCTAGGAGAAGGAAAACTCAAAAATCAAACCAAACAAGACCCCAACGGCGGAGCTTCCCAGCGCCGGCAGAAGAGGACAATGCCTGTCGGGCAGGCAACAAGGCGGGCCTTGACATAACAAGAACCCGGCAGCCCGATGCAACCAACATCGGAGAGGCCGCATGTCTCATATGTCTTGAGCCGCGGTGAAAACGGTGTGGGCCAAGTGTGTGTGCGTGGCCGTTGCAAAGCCACGACCACCCAAAACAATATACCAAGCTACTGGCATTCTGTCGTTCCCTCCACCCTTCTTCATCTCTTTCTCACCATCATCTTCATCATCACCACCACCAAGTCCTGAGGCGACAGCACCGTGGGTGAAGGGGGCAGGCCTGGATAGCTGGAAGCCCTTAGCCCACGACTGCACTCAGGCGGCGAGTCTAAGATTCGGTCGCTCTCTGGTGACGGTGCCGTGACACCAGAGTTCGGCAGCTGGACCCATGACTGGGCTGGCCTATTGAGGACACCGCAGCCCACCCCACATGGGGAGGCCCCTAGAAAAGGTGGGGTAAACATCGGACACGGCAAACCCGTCTGGTCAGCTCACCGCGGCTGGCGGACATCCCGCAAATGCGGTCGAAACAACAAGAAAAAAATATTAACCTTAGGTGCGTGGAACATCCGCACCCTCCAAGACGTGACGAACACCAACCGCCCGGAACGACGTACAGCCCTCATCTGCCAGGAGCTAGCCCGCTTCAATGTTGATGTGGCGGCTCTTAGCGAGACCAGACTACCCGAAGAGGGCAACATCAGGGAAGCTGGAACAGGCTACACCATCTTCTGGAAAGGCAAGGCCCTAGAGGAGCCTCGCATCCATGGTGTCGGCTTCGCCATCTGTTGCCAGCTAGTGCAGCAGCACAACCTCGCTCCCAAGGCCATCAGTGAGCGCCTGATGACTGTCCACATCCCCATCACGTGGGACAGACACCTCACCCTGATCTCTGTCTACGCCCCGACTATGACCTCAACCGATGATGACAAAGCTGCCTTCTACACCCAGCTCGACCGCACCATCCAGGCAGTGCCCGCCAATGACAAGCTCGTTGTGCTTGGCGACTTTAATGCCCGAGTAGGCAAAGACCATCGCCTGTGGGAGGGAATCATCGGCCGCCATGGCATTGGAAATTGCAACGCCAATGGCCAACTCCTACTGGGTCTGTGTGCAGAACACCAACTTGTGGTAACCAACACCATCTTCCAGTTACCAAAACGACAAAAGACCCTATAGAGACACCCACTGTCTAAACACTGGCACACCCTGGACTACGTCCTGACCAGAGCCAGAGACCGAGGAGACGTCCGCATCACCCGATCCATGCCTGGAGCAGACGACTGCTGGAGGGACCACAGACTCCTCATCTCCCGACTCTCCGTGACGACCCTACGACCACCCAGAAGGGCACCTGACAGCGTACCACACCAACGCTTTGATTGTAGTAAGCTCCGCAACCCAAAGGTGGCATAGAACTTCAAGGAGGCCTGCGAACAACACCTCGCAGACCCCGTGGGTCAGGCCACTGTTGAGCACCACTGGACCACCCTCAGAAACGCCATTGCCTGTGCCGTGGAGGAAAAACTAGGCTACACCACCAAGAAACGGTAGGATTGGTATGATGGGAATGATGCTACCATCTCTCTTCTCATTGAAACCAAACAACAAGCACGCCTGACTTTGGAAAACCAACCAACAGCAGCTAACAAATGTGCTCACAAGGTGGCTGAAGCTGGTTGCCAAAGAGGGATCCGTGAAGCCCAGAACACCTGGTGGCAAAGAAAAGCTGTAGAAATACAGAGTTTCGCTGACCAACGTGACCTGCGCAGCTTCTATGCAGCTACAAAGGAAATATTCGGTCCCACACGGTCATCAGTGGGCAGCCTGAAGGACGCGGATGGGGCCACGACCATCACCGACAGCGAGGGCATCCTGGCCAGGTGGAGGTCTCACTTTGAGAACCTCCTCAATGACCAAGCAGACACCCCAGACGATCTCCTGCGAATGACCCCGCAGCATCCCGTTCGTCACTGGATGGCACTACCACCCTTCATCCATGACTTCAACAAGGCCCTGCAGCGCATGAAGCCCGGCAAAGCCCCAGGGCCAGACAACATCCCGTTGGAGCTCCTCACTCACGGTGGCCCCGGTTTGAGGAACCGTTTGATGCTCCTTATACTCAAAATATGGGAGACTAAGACCCTCCCCAGTGACTTCCGCGATGCAAACATCGTTACCATCTTCAAGAAGGGAGACAGGGAGAACTGTAACAACTACCGGGGAATATCACTACCAAGCATCGCGAGTAAGATTTTCGCTCGGATTCTCCTTGACCGCCTTCTTATTCTCGCAGAAGACGTCCTGCCAGAGTCCCAGTGCGGCTTTCGACCTTCCCGCGGGACCATAGACATGATCTTCTGCGCGTGACAACTACAAGAGAAGAGCCTCAAACAACAACAGCCCATAATGTTCATCTTCTGGGATTTGAAAAAGGCCTTCGACAAAGTACCTCGACCTGCCATGTGGGCTGTCCTCAAAAGATATGGCTGCCCACCCGATTTTGTCAAGCTGCTGCGTGCCCTCCATGACGGAATGGTTGGGAGAGTCTGCCACCAGAACTCTCTTTCAGACCCATTCCCCATCAACGGCGGCCTGAAGTATGGCTGTGTTCTGGCCCCAACGTGTTTCTCGCTATACACCGCAGCAATGCTCAACGAGATTCCCCCAGACACACCCTCAGTCGACCTACGTTTCCGCATGGATGGAGGCGCTTTCAACCTCGCCAGACTCCGCGCCAGAACCAAGGCCACCTTGTGTGC
>NC_090729.1:19308762-19311262 GCF_036898095.1 Palaemon carinicauda | reverse complement strand
CAGCTTGCAATTGCTTTGGAAATTTAGTTAAACTAATCGCTGACCTGCAGTGAGTATGTGAGAATTAATGGGAAAAAATAAACGCCTTTTTTATTGGAAACGTTAAAAAAAAAAAAAAAAAAAAAAAAAAAAAAAAAAGAGGGTAAAGTATAACAGTGAAATATTACACGGCTGCGTAACATACGAACTAGGTAATTTGCCTATTTAACAATCTAGGCAACATAATTTACAAACAAAGCTGCGTAGATTATGAAAAAAAAATAGTTTTATAAAGGAATTTACATGTCAGGAAACGTTAGTTCCTGATATACAAATCAGACAGTTCGATTGCCTACTTTACAACTTCTGCAATTCTTTGAAATACACTTAATATATATATATACATATACATACATATATATATATATATATATATATATATATATATATATATATATATATATATATATATATATATATATATATATATTATATATATATATATATATATATATATATATATATATATATATATATATATATATATATATATGATTGCGAGGTCGGTGAGAGAATCCAGAGGTCTAGGTATAAAGATATGGCTTATTTGAAATATATATATATATATATATATATATATATATATATATATACCTCTCTCTCTCTCTCTCTCTCTCTCTCTCTCTCTCTCTCTCTCTCTCTCTCTCTCTCTCTCTCTCTCTCTCTCTCTCTCTCTCTCTTATATATTATTTTTATTTAATCGGTATTATCAACATTATTATCTAAAAAAAAAAATGGTCAATTTACCTAAACTACTATAATCCAAACGATTAAAGAGTGAACTTATCTAATGAAATTCCTTAAGGTTTATCCGCTTTAGAAGCCGTACAGCACTATTAATCTACTCTCTCTCTCTCTCTCTCTCTCTCTCTCTCTCTCTCTCTCTCTCTCTCTCTCTCTCTCTCTCTCTCTCAACGTTCCTATCACAATGTATATATAACCCGCGGTCACCTTCAAGCCAAAGGCCAAGTAAAAACAACTTAGATCACGCACAAGCAATCACTAACTAAAAACAGCCAAGAGATCAATGCAATGAAGAGGTAACTGAAATTTGCCCATTATGATCATTTGCTGGACTCAGAAAAGTAATAAAGCCTAGGGTCACGATCCAAGCAAATGATTCAGTTAGAATTCAGCTTCAAGGTTTTTTTTTTTTTTTTTTTTTTTTTTTTCGTGATTTTATAAGGAATCTAAAGGTTACCAAGTATGGATGGAACGAGTTGTTATCATTTATAACAAGATAATTACCCCCCTAGAAAAAGATTATATATGAAAAAAGGGACAAATATTTTACTTTTATTATCGGAAAATAGAATCGGTATATATATAGAAAGTTCTGTATTGTTTTCTAACAAAAGAATGTCTATTGGTTGCATGTGAATAGTTTGCACTCATTCTTCAAGTAAAGATTTACATATTTTCGAATATCAGACTTTTCTCTACATCATTTAGACCCTCACTTCATCTCTAAAATAAAACGTAGATTGTCTAGTAACTAAAAACCTCCCTTTTTGATGAAATTACATAATACAAGTTATTTTATTGCAGAATTCTTTGTAGGAGATAAAACATATCACTGGCTAAAATTAAGATAAATAAAATACTTATATAAAGTTTTCTTGTCTAACACGTTGAAGTTTTGCTGAAATAGAATGGAAATCATAAGAAGACAATTGAAACATGCAGACCGATGGAGAATGTTTTAGATATGTAGAAACGGTTGTTAACATAAAATATAAAAGTTGATCAAACAAACATTGCATAGTTATACAGAGATTGAAACATTCATATTTTTTTACATAGTTTAATTCTATTTGCTCCTTAATTGTATGAGAAGTGTAGAGTAAAATACTATAAACCTTCTGTTTTATAAGAAGTTAAAAAGGATATATACAATGGTAATCATTTTCAAAGAGAAATCGATATTACTCATGAAACTAGCAATGTGTGAGAAATCTAGAATGAAAAAACCACTTTACAATAGACAAGTGACATTCTACGAGACTTCAACATATGCCTGTTATATATATATATATATATATATATATATATATATATATATATATATATATATATATATATATATATATATAATATATATATATATATATATATATATATATATATATATATATTATATATATATATATATATATATATATATATATATATCGTGTACCGACTTTTCGTCCGATGTCACTTCGTCCGACGACACTTCGTCCACGTCTTTTTGTCCAACGTCTTTTCGTCCGATGGACTTTTGGTCCAACGACACTTGGTCCAATTTTAAATCATTTCAATCCATAAAAGAAAAAAGAAAAAACCCTAGCCAATCCATAACTTCCCCAACAGAAAGTTAAACCATGAAAGGACATCTTTCTCCCTTCTTATTTATCACTTCCTCATAGGCCTCTTCAACATCAGTAGGGAGGAATACTAATGCTGAAAAACATTTTGTCTT
>NC_090729.1:19291262-19301262 GCF_036898095.1 Palaemon carinicauda | reverse complement strand
AACCCCCAGCTAATATTTCAATTAAATCTCTGCCATTTTTCGAAAGCCAAATTCTCCAACACAGTTATCACTCATAGATCTCTACATGTATTTCAACAAAATGAACCCCCCCGATACTTCATTTAAATCTCGACCCTTTTTGGAAGCCATTTTTTCGGACAACGTTCATCTCTCGTAAATATTTATCTGTCATTTGATCCATCTAGTCCCCTCAATTAGATGATTAAATCGGCTTATCATTTCCGCCTCAGCTACTTCCTTTAAAGCTATATTTCCTGACTCACAGTTTGGAGCTCAAAAAACACTCCTGTCCTGACAATTTCTATCCAATTGTGTCTTCTTATTCCAGATAGAACGCTATTTTTTTTTTCACCATGGCCTCACAACTTCACGCCACAGAAGATGCTCGCCTCCCTCCCTTCCTAAACAAAGTTGTCCATTACCTGAGACTGGGAAGGCAAAACAGTTATATCCATCATAACAAGAACTAGATCAACCACCTTGAAGAAAGACCTATGCTACTAAACATTTTTAAGTCTTATTATGTTAAGTGAGAAAACAGCAATAAAACGGGAACCAAACCAGCTACGACAATCATTATATAAACTTTTGTGTTAAGTGAGAACTAGTTTAACCACTGTAAAAAAACAATTGATATAATGTCTTTAACACTTTTGTGTTAAGTGAGAACCAGTTAAATGGCCTCGATGAAGAACCAATCACCATAACCTTTTTCTATTGAATTAAAGGAGAACAACTATGAACACCATAAGGACCACTACTGAGAAACAGGGCATCATTCAAGAAGAGAAGACTAAATTTATTTCAACTAACTGTAACTTGTTTGTACTAAAGGAACTAAGTTAATAAGCCATTCATCCCTGCAACCTTACTAGCTCCTTGTGAAAGTGATTATGTATCTAGGAATAGTATAATCAGACAAACTAATGTTCAAATTTTTGTTGTTGTTGTCGTAGATTGCCTAGCCCTTACATCCAGGCACGGGCTCTTACATTATGGGATAATCTGGAACTTTTATTTGTAGGTGGTTTGGGATAGGATGTGGGTTAGGGATGATCAGCAACTTTTATTTGTTGGTAGATTGGGATAGGATGTGGGTCAAAGATGATCAGGTGCTTGCTTTTCTTACCTCAGCGGTGTTCTATCCTCTTTTTGGTCAAGTAAATGAAGGTAACGGAGGGGAGGAGGCATCCTCCCCTAAAGACTCTACTGGCTCCCGTCATTTAGTTAGAGAGAAAGAGGTACAGCACTAAGTCACGATGAGTAGATATTTATACCCTAACTAAAAAACTGAAATCTCTTAAGAGTGACACCATCCTCTACCACTGGTATATCTACAGTTAATCAGATGTTGGTCCTTCAATACCACTTGTTACTGATATATTGAAGTTAGAGGATCAAGGGTGTATATGTTATAAGATACACAGTGAAAAACAGGCCGTTAAGTTTAGTGGGCCACTTTTGATAGTGGGGAAAAAACCCACTTTCTCTGGGCCCCTGAGAGTCTGTCCTCAAGGACATGGTGCCGAACAATTCCACCACAAAATATACAGTATATATATATATATATATATATATATATATATATATATATATATATATATATATATATATATACATACATACATATATATATATATATATATATATATATATATATATATATATATATATATATATATCCCTTTCTAATTTGGGATACCTTAACTTGGTGAAAGGTTTTGCGTATACCTGAGATCAGCAATGCTGCACTATTCAGAGCCACCCATATTAGGTTAGTTTGCTGTGACTGATCAGATGAAAATCCCCCACCATCAACTATCGGCAATGGAAATAAAGTAATGATGAAAATCAGGCAAACCCGAGAATTGAATTGAAAAGGCTTAGGTCTATGTCTCGCCATGGATTTGGGACGGGTGCATTTAACTTTGCCAACAACTGTTCCTCTATCCAAGAATGACTCATTTGTTGTAATCCTCTTTTCATGTAATGCCAAGTCTTTTTTATGCGTCTAATTTGTGCTAATACATGAAGTTCAACACGTTTTCCTAAGTTGGAAGAGGAATTTACTTACATACGAGGAATGGAAACAAATTAATAGAACTTATGACTTTATGTGAGCACTGCAGCACTTACCCTCATGGGTGGATTCGTCGTAGATACCATTGCGTTTATTGTGTTATTCTTGACACCGGAATTAATTCAATAGGAGAAAAAGACAAGAGCTGAAGAGGTAATTTCAAATGAAGTTACAAATCCTACATTAGCATTATCCATGGGCATGAAAAAAAGAGGAGTAGAGAATATCAAAGGGAAGAAATTACAATAATGGAAACCACTAATAACATAATTGATAAGTGTTGAAAAAAAAATTATAATAAATAACATTATTTCTACATCAAGAGTGTCTACCAAGAAAATTCATATTAATAGAATGCTATGATTTTTTATTGCGAAGGATATATCAACGAATTTGGAAAAACCATCGCTAAGAATTGTCATTTTATATTATGGAATTTCCAAATTACCAATGATTTTATCTATGGTCGATGCAATATATATATATATATATATATATATATATATATATATATATATATATATATATATATATATATATATATATATACATATATATATATATATATATATATATATATATATATATATATATATATATATATATATATATATATATATATATATATATATATATATACATATATATATACATATATATATATATATATATATATATATATATATATATATATATATAAATATATATGTATATATATATATATATATATATATATATATATATATATATATATATATATATATATATATATATATATATATATATATGAGTGTGTTTGTGTGTGCTTTTTGAACGCTTGATTTCGACTTATACATTTGTTATGGGAATGTGCATATATGTGTGAATCGAACAACGAAATATTTTTACCCATCTTTCATCCTTTTTCCTGGCAATCAATGTTGAAATACTGTATTTAAAGAAAAGTAATACGATTCCTTTTTTATATTCAGTTAAAGTTAAAATACAGTGGAGCATAATGAAACATTTTTGTTGCTACACTTCTGTTCCATATGGTATTCATATGTCAAAGAAAAACAAACTATAAGGACTTTTTCCTTTTGGCAAACTGTTAACATCACACTGAATACTTGCATCGTGTCTAAAGACAGCTCTTACAAAGCACTCTCATTGCGGCCTTCCAGAACCTTACAAGGAGCTATTCAGCTGGATGTTTTGAGAATAACTCGATCTATTCTACGCTGTTATCTGTAGACTGCATTTCTTCACCCGCCTTTCTTCCATTGTTCCTCTATTTTTCTTTGTACTTCAAACATATACCATAATTTTCACCATGAACCTCCCTATGTGCGTTTTGATAACTATAACAGTCAAATAAACCAATTCCCTCCCAGACAAATTTCAATGTTTTAGATTTTTTTTTTTCTGAGGAAAAGTGCCCACTCCAGAATCCGTGTGTCAACGTACTTTGGAAGTTTGGAAAGAAGTACAGGTGCGTACCCAATCCTCAGCCTCCTTAGTAATGCCATGCCAAATGAACTTCGTCCTCAGCAGCTGTGCAGTAGAACGTCGCAAGGGATGTAGAAGGCCATGAATTAAATTAAACCTCCGTTGGCGCATGGGAGCAGGAATCCACGGTTGCGGTCTACCAGTACTGACGTCACAGAGGAGGGTGGTGTTGATGTCGTAGAGGGGGACGTTTTCCCCATGGAGGGACGTGAAGGATGTCCTACACGCTTGATATTCTTGATCCTGTCGTTAGGCTTCAGCAAAGGCTTTGTAATTCAATCCCAGTTGAACAGCGGCCAACGTGTTTCTTGACAGAGCATCAGTAAAGGGATTCATTTTCCCAGGCATGTATTGAAAGGTGCAATTGTATTCAGCCACTGCGGAGAAATGTCGGCGTTGACAGATGGACCTGGCATCACACTTTCGGGTTAAGGAGTCCACCAGAGGCATGTGGTCTGTGCAATTGAAGGAGGGCGTACCTTCTAAGAAATGGCCAAATTGACGGACAGCGTAATGCACCGCCAGCAATTCGCGATCGAAAGTAGAATAACCTGATTCTGCCATGGACAGTTTTCTGCTAAAAAAGGCCAATGGGCGGGGCGAGCAGTTGACCACCAAATTGAGTACTGCACCAATAGCGACGTCGCTGGCATCAGAGGAGAGAGGGAGAAGAGCATGTGAGACGGAAAAAGTAAGAGAAGCAGCGGTTGATAGGTCATGGTTTGTGTTGCGGAAGGCTGCTTCTTGAAGGGGATCCCACTTCAGGTTCTTTGGCTTGCCCTTGAGGGAGGCGTAGAGGGGAGCAAGAATGGCAGCAATGGTTGGCAGAAAACTGTGATAATAGTTGATCATGCTCAAGAATTCCTGCAGTGCTTTGACGGTTGAGGGTGAGGGGAAGTTCTGAACTGCTGCTACCTTCTCAGGGAAGGGACGGACTCCTTCAGGAGTGATACGGTGCCCTAAGAACTATACTTCATTGGCGCCAAAGGTACACTTGTTGTACAGTTGCCTCAAAGTATTCCTTTACCCCTTACGCTTATGTTTTATGAAAATAGTATGGTAACACCGCAATGAAAGCCTATTTGTCTTGTAACGACGGACGTGAATGGTCGAGCTAATGGTATGCCAGTGCTCCTATTTTTATAAACACTACTGTAGACAATATATTAATGATATACGAATAATAGTTCACATTACAAGTGAAATAAGTTGCTGTTAAATACTTAGAAAAATAGTATAGTAACAGAGTAGTAATAATAGCAATGGTAAAAATCATATTCATTCCTGATTAATCAGACATCGTCAACCTTCGTTACATTCAGTTGAGGCAGGCGTTTGCTGAAATCCAACTTTAGTTCATAGTAGATATATGGGTTCTTTTTCAGAACATAATTATTTGAATGGAAATACGCTTTCGATTTATATAATCCATCAATTTATAAAGAAATGAGATCATAAACCGCAAATTTCAAGACCTATAAATATAATTTCCTAAAGGCAATTATGATAGCCATTGACAGGTCATGATACGGAAGGCTTGGGGAAAAATTAATAGACAACCCGATGTATAAAGGAACAAATATATCCAGTGTATCATTCATATATATATATTTTTTTAATTCGAGCCACGTCTCACCAGAGTAGCCTAGATGGAAATTTCTCTGGGCGGTAATTAAACTCGAGTCATCTGAGTAACAACACACCTTAACCACCCTGATGGTCTTTATATCATTGGTAGATATGGTTGCACACGAATAAAATCAGTACTCATATAGATGAGAGAGAGAGAGACTGAACTATGGTTGGTTTTATTTTGTCAATTTCGTTGGTATTATCAAACAATACTATATAACCTTTTATAATACCTTGATAATGACAACAGGGACTCGATTAGATAAATGTTGTATAGCCATGTCATTATATAATAAGATAACTCCGATATCCTTGTGTCTTCAATACTTATTACAATACGGTGGGGGTCTGAAACAAGTTATTGACGTCAAACTAGCTGTTTCACAGATCTCGTTCAATATGTAATATTTCCCTCCACATATGACCTAACAAAACATCAAGAAGGAATCATCAGTCGCATGTTAATTTTTATGAAAATAAATTCCATGATGATCATTCTCAGAGTAGTAAGGTATAAATTCATGACGGGCAGTTCGAGAATTTATCGGTTGTCAAAAGCCCACTTGACAACGGAATTACTTTAGGGAATGTAAGTGCTTCGTAAGATATCACTTTTAATACTAAATATTCTAGATAAGATAATTAGCAATTAAAACTTGCAACTAGATGCACCATAGATGGGTAGATACATAGAGATAAAGAGATGGATTGAATTGCTTTCAGTTATCGTCAGGTTTAGAATTTTTTTTTTTTTATTTTACATTTAACTTAAATGACTAAATTGCACCCTCAGTTGAGCTGGCCTTGGTCTTAATCGTTGGTAAAAAATAAAATACCCAAGTCTTTTATTATATAATTATGAATTTTCTTTATTAAAATCAGCTGGATTCATCGATGAATTTATAGCAAATATCTGAAAACTATGTATTACAAATTTGTGATATTCAATGTTTAATCGCAATCATAACTTCGTATTAACCTTTTGTTTTAGTACTCAAGCGATACTGGTTGATTGAAGCTTATTATTTTTTTTTTTTCAGTTTCCATTCTCATAACATTCCTTACATTTGTGGGCAAGGTTTAGTGAAATCACTATGGAAATAAATTATTTAATTCTAGTTATACAATGTTGAATTGTAAAAAAGAAAATAAGTAAAACAAGATCGTATTTGAAACATTAATATTTTGTCCATCCACCATTATGTGCAATAACATCTTGCAATCTGTTTTGCATTGACGAGACGTGGTTATACACAACTTGTCTGTTGCGGCGGAACAGTTCCCAATCGTTGAGAACATGCTGGAAAAGACACTGGTGGTTACGCTCCTGACCCTGCTCCCAGCTGTTGACGATGTTCCCCCAGACATTTTCGATCGGGTTCAAGTCGCATGCTTTGCTCGGCCAGGGAAGGAGAACAATGTCGCGCTGTTCAGCAAACCATGCTCGGACAATCCTCGCAGTATGGATGGAACAGTTATCCTAAAAGAAATAATATAACTGATTAATCATACTGTTAGAACAAGGTGGAAGGAGAACAATTTATATTTTCAATATAAATGACGGCAAAATAATGCCGTTTAGTCCAGCAAAAGGAGTCACAATAATGATTAAAATAAAAGGGCTTGAGTAGCCAAGGAGGAGACGTGGGTGTTGTGTGTTGATAAGAATATTTGGTCTACTTTTCATGAAGAGGCAAAAAATACCTTGTAACAATTTCAGTGGCTTTATTTGGCCGCTTTAGATTCATCATGGAATGTATTGAGTAATTTTAAACTACTTTATGACCAATATTAGCAATGAGTTGATACCATATTTGTCAAGAAAGGGCATTCATATAACTAAAAAAAAAAAAAAACAATGCACATACCTGCATGAAAATTATCTGCTCAGGATAAGGAAGAGCATAAGCGCGAACGGAAGGAACCATCACCTCTTCCAAAATTTCGAGATACTGCTCAGCGTTGAACCTTCCACTGATCTGGGCCAATTCACCAACGCCATGCAGGTGTATCCACCCCCAAAACGTTACAGGTGATATGGCCGCTTCTGGCTACTTGATAAATATTCTGGCTGTCGTATCTCGTGTTATCACGCCTCCAGCAATGCAGACGACCATGCGTGTTAGAAGCGAAGGTCTTTTCGTCACTGAAAATTACTCTGCCCCAGAAGTCTAACCCCTCTTCCAAATAACGTTGAGCAAATTCCAGCCGTGCCGTTTTATGACGATCCTCCAGCTTTTGTTTCACTGCCGGAGTCCTATGGTGGATACCGTCTGCGTGGAGCCTATTTCTTATAGTTCCAGATGAAACACGCAAGTTCAGTGTGTCCCTTATGGCAACTGCATTTATAAATGGGCTTTGCGTGGCTACTTCCGAAATCGCCCTATCTTCTTCTGGGGTCGTTTTTCTTGGCCCACCAGCTCTTGGCCTGTCGTTGAGGTTTCCAGACTCTTCCCATCTTCGACACCAAAGTCGAACTGTTGGCAATGAAATTCCTAATTCTCTTGCAATACGTTTGTAAGACATGCCATAGTCTCTCATGCCTACAATTCTGCTCCTATTGCTGATTCTTTGTTGATTGCGATCCATTGTCTACTCTAGTCACTAAACCGCTACTCAAGAGAATGACATAATGGACTAACAGAGGTCACGACATCACTTACTGGCCCCGCCTCTCTCTCTCTTTCTGAGTTATACAGCTTTAATCGAGTCCCTGTGTCATTCTCAAGGTATTAAAAAAGGTTTATATAGTACTGTTCGATAATACCAACGAAATTGACATAAAATAAACCCAACCATAGTTCAGTCTCTCTCTCTTATCTATATGAGTACGATTTTATCGGTGTGCAACCATATCTACCAATGATATAAAGACCATCAGGGTGGTTAAGGTGTGTTGTTACTCAGATGACTCGAGTTTAATTACCGCCCAGAGAAATTTCCATCTAGGCTACTCTGGTGAGACGTGGCTCGAATTAAAAAAATATATATATATGAATGATACACTGGATATATTTGTTCCTTTATACATCGGGTTGTCTATTAATTTTTCCCCAAGCCTTCCGTATCATGACCTGTCAATGGCTATCATAATTGCCTTTAGGAAATTATATTTATAGGTCTTGAAATTTGCGGTTTATGATCTCATTTCTTTATAAATTGATGGATTATATAAATCGAAAGCGTATTTCCATTCAAATAATTATGTTCTGAAAAAGAACCCATATATCTACTATGAACTAAAGTTGGATTTCAGCAAACGCCTGCCTCAACTGAATGTAACGAAGGTTGACGATGTCTGATTAATCAGGAATGAATATGATTTTTACCATTGCTATTATTACTACTCTGTTACTATACTATTTTTCTAAGTATTTAACAGCAACTTATTTCACTTGTAATGTGAACTATTATTCGTATATCATTAATATATTGTCTACAGTAGTGTTTATAAAAATAGGAGCACTGGCATACCAATAGCTCGACCATTCACGTCCGTCGTTACAAGACAAATAGGCTTTCATTGCGGTGTTACCATACTATTTTCATAAAACATAAGCGTAAGGGGTAAAGGAATACTTTGAGGCAACTGTACCGGACTACAAGGACGTTTTGGTGTAGGCAGTCAAGCACGATGATCAGATAACGGAGGTGGGCGTAGGCATCCGTGGGTGCACTGATGTAGAGAGCGAGGCGGGAGGGGACGGGTTGAAGAGATGTCGACAAGTACGAGTCTGCGTTGATCAATCGTTGGTGAGCGACATAGACCACAATGTGGAAATGAGAGAGGAAATATGCACCGAAGATTGGCAATATGACGTCAGCAACGAAAAACTTCCAATTTGATTTGCCGTTTCCAAACGATAGTGTGAGGTGTTCGTAACAGTAGGTTGGTATTGCCGATCCGTTGGCAGCTAACAGGCGGATGTCAGCAAACTTAGCCAGACTACGTCATGTCCTCGGTAGTTCCCTTGGCTGAAGAGAATGACAAGCACCCGTGTCTGCCAAAAATCGCACGCCCATTATTAAATCTAGTAAAAAGAAAAGATTAGAAACACGGGAGGCCACCACCACTAGGGATTGCCTACTTACACGTTTTTAGGCCACTGACTATTCTTGGCACATTTCTTCGCGGCAGGCCTGAATCTGGAGTGGTAGAAGCAAAGCTGCAGCCAATGAGCAGAGGTGAGTAGCTCTAAAAGCTCTTGGCTGGGCCGCGAGCGAGTGTTGGGTGATGGGTGGCTTTGTCGCCGCTCCGGCAAGTCACGGGGTAGGCTTGTGTGTCATACGGCATTCAAGTCTGGTTCGGTTGACGTTGAATAGGTGTCCTCTTCGTCAGGAGTGGAGGCGTTTATAGTCTTGAAGGTCATGAAGTGGCTGTCCATAAGGGCGTCGACTTTGGTCATCAAGTTCTTTATGGGTAAACTATAATCATCGAGTATGGCAGCGCGTACAGGGTCAGGTAAACGGCATACCAAAGGGCATGAAGTAGGTTCACCTCACGAGGAGAGCCGTCTGTGGCAGGTTGCTGGCGAGCGATATTGGTCATTTCCCTCAGGGTGAGTGAAGCCCTTTGTTCCCCCAATGGTTGTTGAGAGAGCGGAAACGAGCTTTGCTAGTCAGAGATTTCCGGGATGGTGTCCTCGGGTATCGCCGTGAGAATATATTCTGCCCTTTGTTCGGAACTGGACTTCTGCACGCTGAAACCAAGCAAACGCCACTCAGCTGGCGAACGACGAATGTTTGAATGCGGCGGCGCCATCTTCCGTGGAGTCCGCA
>NC_090729.1:19271262-19278762 GCF_036898095.1 Palaemon carinicauda | reverse complement strand
CGCAGTTTTTGACAAATTCGATTCTATTTTATTCTTTCAAAAATTGAAAGGATTGACAGAGAAATTTGTTTGAGGAAAGGAAGGAAAAATTTTTCGGCCTTTCAAAGTGTAAAAATAAAGATAAGATGAAAAACAGCTTGTTGGAAAGTTATAGGGGTTTTAACTGTAAAATCTTTACTGATCTCGAATAATTTATTTAAAAATGCTAAATAAAATTAACAACAGCTTGTTGGGTAGTTATAAGAGTTTCAACTGTAAGATATTTACTAATCTCGATTAGTTTATTCAAAAATGCTAAATATGATAATTTTGCCTGGAAGGTGTTTTGAATTAGGTATTTTGTATATAAGGCATTTTGCCCTTTATGCATTATGTCAGTTAGGCATTTTGTCCGTGTTAAGGAATTAGGCATTTTGTCCTTAGGCATTCTATCTTTAGGCAATATGTCTTTAGGCGTTCTGCCCTACTACCGTAAAAAGACATATATATATATATATATATATATATATATATATATATATATATATATATATATATATATATATATATATATATATATATATATTGACCATTTGAAACCAATGACGTTACCGTTGTCCGTCATTATCACTAATCATAAACAATGTTAGTGCTAACAGCCCCGCTACAGGGAAGAGTCATTCTAGACTGTAGAAAAGGGGTCTCAAGGTTAACATACATTGTATGAACAAAAATAAGTATTCTCTGTGTATACAAATGGTCTCACTGTTTGTATATATTGTCGGAACAATATCAGTGTTCATTATGTCCTTTGTTTGTAAGTATACAAAGATATGAAGTTTACTTACATGAGTAAGTAAAAGATCTCTGGCATCTTAAATATGCAAATTCTAATAAATGACTAAATGAAATAACAAGTGAAACGACTGTAGCATGATAAAGGAATTATATATGCGACGTAAAGAGAAATTATTCTATTTTTTTTTTCAAAAGGGAAAATAAGATGAGTGCCACTCTCATACTGAAAAAAAAGTTTTCAATAAATTTGTTCTTTATAATTTCTGTAAATGTTGTATCCTATCGACACTCTGTATGGCGCGAGTGTTATCTGTATAATTCCACACCTTAGATTTTGAGAATATTTAGTGTTACCATGGTAACACTCATTTAAAAAGGGGATCACACTGAAAGTGCTGACACCTTCTCCCTTTAATTGACAATCCCAATCAATTAACTGTTCACCGCAGAATTAGACGACAGGTTTTAATACACTACCTGTCGCCACCACATAATGCTTCAGTTCATGAACCTGCTTAGCATAGTGTTTGTAGACCGCTCTGGATGATTTCCATCCAGTATATGAGCGAAGATGCTCAAAGTCCATATACTAAAAAAACTTCAGTGATGAAGCAATTTTTATCGGATCATGACCCACGGGAGAACTGTTAGGATCTGCTCTGCGAATAAAGTAGGTGAGCTTCGCCATCAGTTGTTTTAGGGATAAGTTTGATTGAGAAGTTTCTCCTTTAAAGACCTGTCTTCCACTGAAGTCTGAAGTTCTACGAAGATAGACCTTTAGACACTCTACTGGACATAGAGAGACATCTTCCTTCAAAGGGCAGATTCTCCAAGGACCCCACCTCTTAGTAGGTAGCTCGTTCTTAGCGAGAAAGGTTGGATCAGGAAAGAGATTCAGTTTTCCCACTTCTGTGAACTAAATGTAGCCCTCATCTCTAGATAGGGCCACTATTTCACTAACTCTAGCCCCAAAGGCTATATCAAACAGAAAAATAACGTTTTGGGTTAGATCCTTGAGGGAAAAATCTTCATAGTTCTCAGATGACGTATAATGTAGGACCTTGTCCAAAAACGATGAGATGGGCTTTGGCGGTGCTGCGGGCCTAAGCCTTGCACCTGCCTTCGGGATCTTATTAAAGATTTCATTCGCCAGATCCACTTGAAATGCATATAGAAGAGGTCAAGTCAAGGCTGCCTTGCACGTAGTTATCGTGTTGGCCGCCAGACCTTGATTATGAAGGTGGACAAAGAAGGACAGACAGAAGTTCATTGAAATTTCTTTCGGTCCTTTTTCTTTCACAAAAGAAACCCACTTTGCTAGGGCAAGAAAATCATGAGATGAAGGGTTTAGGCTCTCTGTGATAAATCGAAGTCAATTAACTTCTGAAACTTCTGAGATAGTGCTGGGTTCAGTACTAGGCCAGCCTCAGCCTCAATTCCTTCACTAAAGGGAACCAGTTTCTCGTGTGCTACTTGGGAGCCAAAAGAGCCACTCCTCCCTGGAATGCTCTAAGCATATTGAGGACCTTCAGCAGGAGAATGGATGGGATGAACAGGAATTCCAGAGTCCATCCTTTTTATACTAGAGACATGGTGTCTGTTATCTCCACTAGAGGATCCTCGTATGGGGCTACATATCGGGGTAGTTTCTTGATGATGCTCGTGACGAAGAGGCCAATCTGCAGCTCGGGGACTTGTTCCCATCTGGGAGAGAATAATTCTGCGTCTGTGGACCATTCTAATTCTATCGGTCTGAGCCCGAGTAGAGCATCTGCTGTCACATTGCGGATCGATTGTACATGAGCTGCTGATAGATGCCATCCTTTTAGGTAAGGGATGGCTATCATCGCCTAAACTATATGAGACGCTATTTAGCCTTTCCAGTTCCGACGTCTCATTATTGCTTTGATGTCCCAGATCAGCCTGAGGAGGTCATATCTGCTTGGAGAGAGTTTCCCCACCCATGACAAGACTAACGTGGACTTTGATAGAAATGTCCGAATCCCTTGGTTTTTTCTTTGATGGGAGTGAACACCCCATTTTTCCGACTAGGCATCCATGCAGATGATCTTCAATAGTCGGGGTAGTTGCAAGGGCATGGTCTTCAATAGGCTTTTGGCCTTTGACCATTGTCTGGGAAGCGTTTAAAGAAAGACCGATATCGGTCCTTTTAGATCTCTTCGAGCCTTTAATGCATATCTTCTCCAGACTTTTAACGCACCTTTCAGCTGTGCTCTTAGCACTAGATCTGTCACTATTGCAAACTGGAGAGAGTTCAGAACTCCTCCATATTAGCGTCTTGGAATCGTGACTGATTACCATAGTCTCTTGACCGACGCTGCGATCTCCTTCTACATCTCCAAGGGAAAGGACAGCTGGTGTGACCACAGGTTTCAATGGTTTTTTAACCATTGAAGCCTTTGAGCTGGAGAGAATCAAGACTTCTTGAAGCTGATCTTGCATTCCCGATGTTCAGGGAACCGGATCGCTTCCCTGGATGCTCATAGACCATCCACTTCGGGTGCTGCCCTCACCAGGCTTTCGTCCAGGTACTTTGTTGCCTGAGGCATTTCTAGGCTGGGCTTTTGCGTGACTGTGTCCGCCAATCCCGTGAAGATACTTAGGACTGTGTTTAGTCCGACAAGTATCTTTCCTAGGAAATACGTTATCCTTTGTAACTTGAATCCTAGGTAGGACGAGAGGGGGCGACTAGACATCTTTCCAGGTCTGTCTGGCAAGACTGTTATCACCCCTTTTTGAAATAAGGTCGTTATGTTCAGAAGGACTAACATTTTGAACTTGCTGTTTTATTTGAACTTGTTGAGTGGCGAAAAATCCAGAATGACTCTGAGTTTTCTTGAGTCCTTCTTGTGAACACCAAACAACCTTCCCTGGAATTCGATGAACTATACTTTCCTTACTACCTGTATGCTCTAGAGCTCTAACGTATACTCTTCCAGGATGGGGTTGGAGTGTAGGAAGAGTTGAGGAAATGATGGTGGAGGCATGTCTATTTTCCATCCTATTCCCATCTTGATTGGGCCGTGGACCCAATGATCGAAGGCCCAGCGTTCCTCAAGGAACCTCCCTCCTACCAGAAGCATCTCTTTGCTTCACCTGATCAGAAAGTTTACATCTTCGACTGCCTGCCTGTGGCACCGCGGTCATCGAAACTGTGGGATGTTGTTGAACAGCCAAAGGAAAATTTCTAGACTTTTCCGTCTTCTTGTTAGGTTGGGGACCCACATCCGTGGAAGACTTTCTCTTTGAAAAAATGCCCCACTTCTGGAGAAGTCCTATGTTATCCGTGGTGGCTTTCTTAATCACCTCTCTAATCACCTTGTTTAGAAAGAGGTCTCTACCCCAGATGTTGGAATATATTAACTTTCTGGTTTCGTGTTTCACTGTTGTGGCAGCGAACACAAACTCCCTACAGGCTCTCCTAGCATTCATAAAGGCATAAAGGTCTTTTACTAAGATGGCCATATACATTTTGGCCAAGACCATGAGCATGTCTGGGGTACTTTGATGGGCTGAACACAACTCTATGCAGTTCTGTAGGGATAGGGAGGCTGCAAGTCTCCTTTGTCTCCTGTTCCTTACCCAAAAGAAACTCAGAAAGTTTAGGGAGATTATCGCTAAACTGTCATCTAGCGACATCTGCGTCTAGTTTTCCTACTGAAAAGGTTAAGTGAACTTCCTTCCAATCCTTCTCCTGCATGGGAAAGGCTGGTGACAGAGGATTGGACTCTTGGAGTGCAGGACATTATTTACCTGCTTCCACTGCCTTAGCAACAGATTTAAAGGCCTTCCACATAAAGGGGAATGATATTGAACCAGCAGCAATAAAGGAAGGGTATGTGTTGCTTAGTGTAAACACTTTCAACACCGAGTAATCCGCCTTTCTCAGGCTACTTGACAAGATAGCCTTTGCCTTATCATACTCGAGAATTATGACCTCCTTCAGTTCTGTTAATTTTCCTTACGTTGGTTCAGCTTCAGTCGAATGAAGCAATTAGGGAGAGCATAAAAGCTTGGCCAAGACTGTATTTTGTCTAAAGGAACAGCACCTATCTTCTCCGAGATGTAGAGTTTACCGTCTAAAATAAGCATAAGCTGCGTATACCTCCAGGGATTGGTTTTGGAGCATGTTGGAAGGTCTTGGTCTCTGGGTCGTTTGTATGACCCTTGGGGAGCGACAAGTGGAGCTTCACAGAGCTCTATCTTGAATTTCGCTTCCTCCTTTTCGCCTTGTTTGCGAAAGTTTTTTATTAAACCTTTCATATGGGCCAGTAATTGGTCCATTTTGTAGGGGTAGAAGGTGAAGATGTCGATGTTAACGGCTCTAGAGTTGGTACAGACGGAGGCAATTCTGATACGAAATTGTCCACCTCTTCCTGTGGGGACTTTCTGCACTCCATCCCAAAGGCTATATGGATGCAGGGAGGTGCGAATCGTGAGTGGGGCACCACTATTTCCCTACTGGTTTTCGGAATAGTAAGCTACGCATCCTATCATTAGGTAGGTATTATCCCGGAGAGATTTTCAGGAATCCTCTTACCAAGTTGTATAGTTTCTTCTTTTTGCATCTCTAGACTCCATCGACCTTGGATTATCGGAACCCTTGGACATTAAGGTCTTATATACATTGCAAACTTTAGGATTACTATAATGCAGGGATTCGGAAATAATATTGCAGGGGGCATGAAATCTGCATGTATTATGACTGTAAAAGTACTTACTCTTGATATTGCAGAAGACTGCAACACATGTCATCTGGGGTTCCTCCTGTAAAGAAAATATAGCAAAATGAGTATACAATTGACTCTCTCAATGATAAGCAATATGTAAAGGTCATCTTTTAACTAAAATAGCTTAGGATAGTAAGCTAGAAAGGGATAGTGGGAGACACATATATGTGTATCCCTTGCAAGCAAATACTGTTAACTTCCTTCAGTATTAACTATAAGGAGATTCCTTTATTATGGCATCTCTAACGAAAGAGTTCTAACCCCTAGGGATAGAAAAGTGTACAATGCCACTGACCCTTTTTATTATTCAACACCGTGGGGTTAGGGTGACTGATTTCTAATCAGATTATTGGAGCAAATTCTATTCTCTCAATATAGGAAAGGTCTCAGCAAAAGCCCGCACAAGAGTACCCAAGATATGTTAGAAATTAACTACTGCATAATCATACTATTGCTTTCTGTTTGCAGCATATACTATATTGCAAAATACCGACTACTGTATAATTATATATAATATAGTTCATCCAGTGTGCTTAATTATGGCTAACATCTGACGGCACAGTCCAGCCGGCATGACGCCGACTGGACTAGGAAATATAAAAGACATATATTTGTGTATCCTACCCAGCCCATTTGCTGTGACCCTCCCTTCCAATATTAAAATCATTGAGCTTCCTGATCATGGAAACTCAAGTATAAGGGTTCTAACCTTTAAAGGATAGAAGTGTAATAGCACCAGCCCTTTAAATTATTTGATATTGTAGGGTAAAATGTAAACTGATTTCTAATCAGGATATTGAAGAAATTTTATTCTTTCAATATAGTATTGGTCTCAGCAAACACCTGGGCAAGGATACCCAAGATATATTGGAAAATAACTACTAGTATCATATATAAAATAGTTTTCTATCTGCAGTATATCCTATATTGCAAATATACTGACAACCTGTATAAACATATACTCTAATTCAGCCGGCATATAGCCGGCATAGCTAGTCCTTGCCGGCGCAGCCAGCATGCTAGCTAAAAGAGAGAGAGACAGCATGGAGTGAAGGCTGCCTTATTACTGTGTATGTATACAATAATTAAGGATGTAAATATCTAATATACTGCCTTGCTCCAGAAAGAAGGTTCAAATGGAAGGGGAGAATGTAACATTCAGGCTTCCATCCAGCCACCAGTACGATAGCCAGATAGGCCCGGCCGGCACATGGCCGGCAGGCTAGCACCCGTTAGATCTAGTACAGTCGGCTTACTGCCGGCTGAGTCAGCACCTATCTGTGCCGGTCTGGCCGGCGGTATACCCAGCAATAGCACTTGTGTCCGGCAGTCGAAGGGAGGACTGAAGAACCTTGGTGACAGAGCACACTTCCCACCAACAGCCATCATGGCTGCCAGCAGTCATCGTGGCTGCCAACAGCCGGAAAAGACACAGGCAGTGAAACAACAGCTGTTGAGTAGGAGTCTGGCCCGCCCCACAATCCACTGGCAAACGGTGAGATTGTAGGACGACGGCTCAAAGAGATACGATGGCTAGGCCATCACAAAACAACAGAGGGAGAGGGAAAAGAGTCCTTTATGAGGTGTGGAGGAAGCCGGCAAGGTTGCTGGTCCTACACACCCTTAAGAAACTCTGTTTCAGTATCAGCGTTATCTTAGGCATCATGAGAATTTCTATTCTCCAACCAAAGGTCTGCCAATACAGTTAAGGGGAAGGCAGCAGTGCCACCTACTCTTAACAAAGGAGAAACAGAGTTTCAGTGCCGGTGCCATCCCAGGCATAAGAAGAATGTCTATTCTTCAGCCTAGGGTCTGCGAGCACAGGACTAGTCTACTAAACTTCAGGAAGAAGGTGGCATCATCATACAACCACTTCAAGTGCGGCCAAGGGAGGGCTAGCCTCCTCTGCCGGTGGCCTAGCCGGAAGAGGAATGACTATTCATCTTGCCGGCCAGCTGTCGGCACAAGACTA
>NC_090729.1:19257633-19263262 GCF_036898095.1 Palaemon carinicauda | reverse complement strand
CGAGTATATCAAAGGAAAATTCTATAAGTCTTCTAATACCTTAAAATCAGTTTTGGATAAAAAGGAGACGACAAATAAAACAGTAACATACGTTGAAGAACCAATAACTTGTCTCATTAATAAAGAAATAATATACGCGACCCAACAGAATTCTCGTTCACCCGTAATATCATCTTGCACGCAATCTATCGAGCCGAACGTACCTCAGAATTTAATAGTGCAAGTAAAGAAAACGTTACCGGGATCTGAAATATTAATCCTTTCCGACACTTTGGAAACTAACGGATTGTCCGTCACACAAGCTATTTATACAGTAGGCTCACAGCAACAATGTAATATTGAAGTCTGTAATCATTAAAATACCACTTTAGTAATTCACAAAAATCCACATATCTTGGATGTAGAAATTTATAAACATTGTATTCTTACCGTCGCTGAAATCAATCGCACTCAATCAGTTGCGGATGAATCCCTTTTGCAATCTATTAAAAATAAAATCAATAAACACATTCAAGAAGAAGAAATTCAGCAGAATTTTTTTGGACTTTTAATTGAATATCATGATGTTTTTTCCACTACGGATGGATCCTTAGGAAAAACAGATGTTATCGAACATCAAATAAGGTTAAAGGACAAGCAGGAAATTATCTATGTACTCTCGTACAGACTCCCTATGAAATTTCAGAATGAGATAAATAATGAAGTAGGTAAAATGCTAGAATAAGGAGTCATTAGGAAATCGAACAGCCCTTATAATTTTCCATTAATAGTTTTACCGAAAAAAGATCGAACATGGAGTATCTGCATAGATTTCCGTCGCTTCAATGAGGAAACGATCCCTGATCGATTCCCAGTGCCATGTACTGACGATATTTTATCTTTGTTAGGTCAGAATAAATATTTTACCAGTTTGGACTTACTTAAAGGTTTTCACCAGATATCATAAGAAGAAAATAGTATCCCATACACTGCCTTCAGCACAGCCAGGGGACATTATAAATTTTTACGTATGCCTTTTGGTTTACGTTGTGCTCCCATAACATTTACTAGAATGATTAACATAGTGTTTGGAGACTTGCTAGGGGATATATTGGATGCCTATATGGATGACCTTGTAATCTTTTCCAATACCTTGGAAGAACATCTACGTAAACTAGAACTAGTACTACAGAGGCTAAGACAACATAATTTAAGGGTAAAGATTAGTAAGTGTGAATTTTTCAAAACAGAATTGGTCTATTTGGGTTTTACGGTGTCTAGCCAAGGTCTTAAAGTAGTCCACGATAAGGTGTCGGGTATCCGTAATTTTCCGATACCTACTAATGTCAAGGGAATACAGCAATTTCTGGGGTGTAGTAGATATTACAAGCATTTTATACACAATTATTCAATAATAGCCACTCCCCTAACTGATCTTACTAAGAAGGGCGTAGAATTCATATGGTCTGATTTGCATCAACAGGCGTTTAATACATTAAAAGATGAACTGTGTAGTTCTCCTATCTTAAAATTTCCTGACTTCGGTAAGGAATTCTTCATTGCAACAGACGCCTCAGACTTAGGAGTAGGAGGGCTATTGCTTCAGCAATATGAAAAACAATTTTTCCCGATAGCTTTTTATTCTCGAAAACTGAGAACTTCCGAAAGTAAGTATGCAGTAATACACAAGGAAGAACTAGCTATTGTTAATTCACTAGCTCATTTTAAGTTCATAATATACGGTTATCCCGTCAAGGTTCTTACTGATCATAAACCCCTAACCTACTCCTTTAAAGGCTTTAGTCACAGCCCTAAACAAACTCGGTGGCATTTGATCATCCAAGATTTTGGTGCGAGAATCGGGTATTTACCAGGGAAAGCAAATATCATTGCTGATGTATTATCACGCAACCCCGTGTAATCTGGTACGGAGCCAGTAGCTGAATTAATAGATTTATCAACATCCATGCCTATTGTTAAAACTGTATCTGAACAAGAAGATCTGGGCTAGAGCGCTGAACTTTTACAGACTGAGCAAAGAAAAGATCAGAAATTAGAAAAAAATTATAAATGCTTTGGAAGGAAATTGTAAGGAAAATGAATATATAAAGTATACGCAGCAGAATTATATAATCAAAGACAATATTCTGTGTAGATCCGTGACTAACGATCAGGTAGTGGTACCAATCTCACTTATATCCACTGTCCTAAATTGGTTGCATGCAAATCCATTGCATGGACCCAGGGGGTTCTCCCTAATGTCACAGAAAGCCAAATCATTGCTTTATTGGCATACGATGCTTACAGATATAAACAAACACATAGCTAATTGTCGCACTTGTCAGGAAAACAAAGGGCACACGAAAACACCTGTCAGCCTAGGGGCTTATCCCGTGCCCAATCAACCATTTGAAAGGATACATTTAGATTTATTAACAGGATTTTATGAGTCAGACAGAGGAAATAACCCCCTCTTAGTAATTGAAGACGCTTTGACTCGATATACAGAACTGATAGCGGTTAAAACTAAAACTGCGATTGAATGGACTAGGAAGTTATATGAGTGTTATATTTGTAAACATGGAATTCCACTTCTGATAATCTCAGAATCGGGTGGAGAGTTTAATAATCATTTCCTTACCTCATTGTGTGAATTCCTTAGCATAAAGAAAATCAAAACCATGATCTATAACCCGGAGTCGAATGGGCTAGTGGAAAGAGCGAATAGGAAGGTTTTAAACATATTAAGATTAACACTAGAGGGATCAGACCCCAACTGGGATATTGCAGTACTTGCGGTACTAAGTACTCTGAATCATTCATATCATATATCAATTAAAATGTCGCCGCACGAGGCATTGTATGGTACCCTAGTTAGAATGCCTTTCCATGTATTAATGCCTACAACTAATTTATCAAATCCTTTTAAAGAATGTATAAATGCAAGCAAAAGTTGTTTTGATATCCTTCGAAAGAATTTAGAAGAATCACAAATCATAATGAAAAGGAATCATGATAAAATAGCGAAGCCAACTAAAACATATACCGTGGGTGATAATATATACATACAGGTAAATGTACGTAAAGGACTCAATTATAAACTAACATCTAAGTTTGAAGGCCCATTTAACATTTTGGAAACATAAACGGCCAATAGGTTTAGAGTTCAAAATGTATCCCAACCCACTGATAAGAGAATCGTACCATTGGCTCACATAAGAAATTAAAATAAGAGAGAAGGAAGTGAGGGAATTTTTTTTTATTTTTTATCTATGAAACTTATATGTTAACATTTTTTTCTTCTTAATACAGGAATAATTACATATATTTTTCTCATTACAGGTTTCCAAGATATAGTTTTTATTGTTAGGAGTGATATTGTTTGCTCAGACATTTTTCTCGTGTGGGAAGAGCTCTAAAACTAAAAGTATAGATTTTAAATATGGCACTATAGTAGAGAGAACAGGAGACGTTTTTATTACATCAAGTAACATAGTTATAGAAGTACGCATGCAAGCAATTTTTCTCCCAGAGAATGACGCCACTAGCTTAAAGAGCGCCATTTCAAGGATTGCTGTTTCATTAAATGAAATGCATAGAAGACACTTTCCTTTTAATACAGAGAGTTCGCTTGCGCCGACACTAAAAGTTGTAGAGATGCTATCCCAAGACTAGCAAAATAAGACTTACGAGACAGAATCTTTGGCTCGTGACCTTTTGATGTGGACAGTAAGACACACTAACCTTGAAAAACGTAACCCATTTATTTTTGCTGCACTAAACATCTTTGGCTCTGTTGCAAGTTTAGGCTTAGGGATTTCAAAACGTCTAAAGATTAGTAATCAAAATAGGAAAATTGAGTTTTTGACTCATGAAAATGATTTAATTTTATCAGAACTAAGGAATCTGTTAACTTCAATTAATCAAATTATGAGTTTGGTGAACGAACATTCTAGTAATATCAGTCAGATTAAGGAAGTACAAGACTTGTTGGTAACGTTAACGTATTATAATTCAAAAATAGATCATATCCATAATAAAATTGCACCTTTCATTGATAATCAAAAGACTATGTGGAAGCTATTACGTTAGCGACTAAAGGTGTTCTGTCACCGCATTTGTTGCCGATAAGAGACTTAACGTTAATTATGGAGAACGGACGGGAGAAAATAGGATATATTCCTTTGTTATATGCACATAGGTTAGAATTTTATAATAGCCTAATTACAGTAAGCATTGAAAATTACAGGATTATGATTACAGTTCCCTTTGATTCTTCTGATGCCTGGCAATCATACAAGATATCACCATTCCCGACTTTCATGACAAATAACTCAAGCGCAGTAATATCCAGTTTGACAGGACATGTATTGATTTCCCCTGATAAGGAAACATATACGGTCATTAAAGACTTAGATAAATTAACTGACTGTTCAAATGCAAGAAATAAAAAAACTATGTTCAGCTGACTCCTTTGAAATCCATAAAAAGGCAATGGTTCAGGCGAGTTAGGTATAGTGCTAAACGGTACTCTCTCCCATACACATGAAAATTGTCTGATAAAACTTTATCTCTTTGACGATAATAAGTTCAATTGCAGACTAAACAACGGCTCGTGGATACGATACGACAAGGCCGGCTTCAATGTATCATGCCCGGACGGATCCACGTCCTATTCCCAAATCTTCGTTGCAGCAGATGGTTGCATCGGCACGTCCACGAATTAAACGGTCCGAGGAATTAACACTATCATCAGATAACGGGCCTACTTCGCGAATTTCACGTGGTCCACTACAATCCCATCTTTACCTCTCCCATACAACGCACGAGTGGCTAAGCGGTTGATGAAATTAACCGAGATGGACCACCCGTCACTGACTTATGCAGATCTTCGTTTCAATGTGTTACTAGCAGCAACCAGCGTTACGGTGATGATATTTATCGCCGTTAACATCTTTGTTTGGCATAGGTTAAGGAAAAGTAAGATGGAGCTCAAACAGAATGTTTTGCCCTGTCCAGACAAAACTCCTTATTTGTTTCAATTTAAAGCCGTTTGAAATTGGCCCCTTCATTCGCTCAAAGGAGTAATATTGTCTTGGAAAAGTGTTGTGCACGAAAAGCGGTCAGTACGCTAGTAATATGTAGTTGAAGAGACTCTAGAACATTTGCATTTTAAAAACATTTTTAAAAACATTTAAAAAAAATTAAAAAAATTTTTTTTTTTTTTTTAAAGCATTTGAAAAATATATCATTTCTGGGGGGGCACCTAATAAAATATATAAGCCCTAAATGTCAAAATAAAGAATCTATGGGCATCTAACAAAATATATAAGCCCTATATATAAATATATATACGAAACCGTGGTGCGTGTACGTACCAGGAATTTATGTTTGTGCACTAAACTTATATCTTTACCAAGGTAACAAATATACTTATTAGTTACCGAATTATAATAATCTGTATTTTTGACAACGGTGACAAGTATTGTTTACAAGTTACCGAATCAAATGTTCATCAGTATTTTTTTTTTTTTTTTTGTACCATATAATCATTTGCTGGCAATATACAATATATATGATCTGCATTTTCCACGCATTTTTCTTTGTTTTTGACAATATCTGTTTGGTATGTATTTTTTTTTTTATGTAC
>NC_090729.1:19235133-19242633 GCF_036898095.1 Palaemon carinicauda | reverse complement strand
TTGTATGATGATGCCACCTTCTTCCTGAAGTTTAGTAGACTAGTCCTGTGCTCGCAGACCCTAGGCTGAAGAATAGACATTCTTCTTATGCCTGGGATGGCACCGGCACTGAAACTCTGTTTCTCCTTTGTTAAGAGTAGGTGGCACTGCTGCCTTCCCCTTAACTGTATTGGCAGACCTTTGGTTGGAGAATAGAAATTCTCATGATGCCTAAGATAACGCTGATACTGAAACAGAGTTTCTTAAGGGTGTGTAGGACCAGCAACCTTGCCGGCTTCCTCCACACCTCATAAAGGACTCTTTTCCCTCTCCCTCTGTTGTTTTGTGATGGCCTAGCCATCGTATCTCTTTGAGCCGTCGTCCTACAATCTCACCGTTTGCCAGTGGATTGTGGGGCGGGCCAGACTCCTACTCAACAGCTGTTGTTTCACTGCCTGTGTCTTTTCCGGCTGTTGGCAGCCACGATGACTGCTGGCAGCCATGATGGCTGTTGGTGGGAAGTGTGCTCTGTCACCAAGGTTCTTCAGTCCTCCCTTCGACTGCCGGACACAAGTGCTATTGCTGGGTATACCGCCGGCCAGACCGGCACAGATAGGTGCTGACTCAGCCGGCAGTAAGCCGACTGTACTAGATCTAACGGGTGCTAGCCTGCCGGCCATGTGCCGGCCGGGCCTATCTGGCTATCGTACTGGTGGCTGGATGGAAGCCTGAATGTTACATTCTCCCCTTCCATTTGAACCTTCTTTCTGGAGCAAGGCAGTATATTAGATATTTACATCCTTAATTATTGTATACATACACAGTAATAAGGCAGCCTTCACTCCATGCTGTCTCTCTCTCTTTTAGCTAGCATGCTGGCTGCGCCGGCAAGGACTAGCTATGCCGGCTATATGCCGGCTGAATTAGAGTATATGTTTATACAGGTTGTCAGTATATTTGCAATATAGGATATACTGCAGATAGAAAACTATTTTATATATGATACTAGTAGTTATTTTCCAATATATCTTGGGTATCCTTGCCCAGGTGTTTGCTGAGACCAATACTATATTGAAAGAATAAAATTTCTTCAATATCCTGATTAGAAATCAGTTTACATTTTACCCTACAATATCAAATAATTTAAAGGGCTGGTGCTATTACACTTCTATCCTTTAAAGGTTAGAACCCTTATACTTGAGTTTCCATGATCAGGAAGCTCAATGATTTTAATATTGGAAGGGAGGGTCACAGCAAATGGGCTGGGTAGGATACACAAATATATGTCTTTTATATTTCCTAGTCCAGTCGGCGTCATGCCGGCTGGACTGTGCCGTCAGATGTTAGCCATAATTAAGCACACTGGATGAACTATATTATATATAATTATACAGTAGTCGGTATTTTGCAATATAGTATATGCTGCAAACAGAAAGCAATAGTATGATTATGCAGTAGTTAATTTCTAACATATCTTGGGTACTCTTGTGCGGGCTTTTGCTGAGACCTTTCCTATATTGAGAGAATAGAATTTGCTCCAATAATCTGATTAGAAATCAGTCACCCTAACCCCACGGTGTTGAATAATAAAAAGGGTCAGTGGCATTGTACACTTTTCTATCCCTAGGGGTTAGAACTCTTTCGTTAGAGATGCCATAATAAAGGAATCTCCTTATAGTTAATACTGAAGGAAGTTAACAGTATTTGCTTGCAAGGGATACACATATATGTGTCTCCCACTATCCCTTTCTAGCTTACTATCCTAAGCTATTTTAGTTAAAAGATGACCTTTACATATTGCTTATCATTGAGAGAGTCAATTGTATACTCATTTTGCTATATTTTCTTTACAGGAGGAACCCCAGATGACATGTGTTGCAGTCTTCTGCAATATCAAGAGTAAGTACTTTTACAGTCATAATACATGCAGATTTCATGCCCCCTGCAATATTATTTCCGAATCCCTGCATTATAGTAATCCTAAAGTTTGCAATGTATATAAGACCTTAATGTCCAAGGGTTCCGATAATCCAAGGTCGATGGAGTCTAGAGATGCAAAAAGAAGAAACTATACAACTTGGTAAGAGGATTCCTGAAAATCTCTCCGGGATAATACCTACCTAATGATAGGATGCGTAGCTTACTATTCCGAAAACCAGTAGGGAAATAGTGGTGCCCCACTCACGATTCGCACCTCCCTGCATCCATATAGCCTTTGGGATGGAGTGCAGAAAGTCCCCACAGGAAGAGGTGGACAATTTCGTATCAGAATTGCCTCCGTCTGTACCAACTCTAGAGCCGTTAACATCGACATCTTCACCTTCTACCCCTACAAAATGGACCAATTACTGGCCCATATGAAAGGTTTAATAAAAAACTTTCGCAAACAAGGCGAAAAGGAGGAAGCGAAATTCAAGATAGAGCTCTGTGAAGCTCCACTTGTCGCTCCCCAAGGGTCATACAAACGACCCAGAGACCAAGACCTTCCAACATGCTCCAAAACCAATCCCTGGAGGTATACGCAGCTTATGCTTATTTTAGACGGTAAACTCTACATCTCGGAGAAGATAGGTGCTGTTCCTTTAGACAAAATACAGTCTTGGCCAAGCTTTTATGCTCTCCCTAATTGCTTCATTCGACTGAAGCTGAACCAACGTAAGGAAAATTAACAGAACTGAAGGAGGTCATAATTCTCGAGTATGATAAGGCAAAGGCTATCTTGTCAAGTAGCCTGAGAAAGGCGGATTACTCGGTGTTGAAAGTGTTTACACTAAGCAACACACACCCTTCCTTTATTGCTGCTGGTTCAATATCATTCCCCTTTATGTGGAAGGCCTTTAAATCTGTTGCTAAGGCAGTGGAAGCAGGTAAATAATGTCCTGCACTCCAAGAGTCCAATCCTCTGTCACCAGCCTTTCCCATGCAGGAGAAGGATTGGAAGGAAGTTCACTTAACCTTTTCAGTAGGAAAACTAGACGCAGATGTCGCTAGATGACAGTTTAGCGATAATCTCCCTAAACTTTCTGAGTTTCTTTTGGGTAAGGAACAGGAGACAAAGGAGACTTGCAGCCTCCCTATCCCTACAGAACTGCATAGAGTTGTGTTCAGCCCATCAAAGTACCCCAGACATGCTCATGGTCTTGGCCAAAATGTATATGGCCATCTTAGTAAAAGACCTTTATGCCTTTATGAATGCTAGGAGAGCCTGTAGGGAGTTTGTGTTCGCTGCCACAACAGTGAAACACGAAACCAGAAAGTTAATATATTCCAACATCTGGGGTAGAGACCTCTTTCTAAACAAGGTGATTAGAGAGGTGATTAAGAAAGCCACCACGGATAACATAGGACTTCTCCAGAAGTGGGGCATTTTTTCAAAGAGAAAGTCTTCCACGGATGTGGGTCCCCAACCTAACAAGAAGACGGAAAAGTCTAGAAATTTTCCTTTGGCTGTTCAACAACATCCCACAGTTTCGATGACCGCGGTGCCACAGGCAGGCAGTCGAAGATGTAAACTTTCTGATCAGGTGAAGCAAAGAGATGCTTCTGGTAGGAGGGAGGTTCCTTGAGGAACGCTGGGCCTTCGATCATTGGGTCCACGGCCCAATCAAGATGGGAATAGGATGGAAAATAGACATGCCTCCACCATCATTTCCTCAACTCTTCCTACACTCCAACCCCATCCTGGAAGAGTATACGTTAGAGCTCTAGAGCATACAGGTAGTAAGGAAAGTATAGTTCATCGAATTCCAGGGAAGGTTGTTTGGTGTTCACAAGAAGGACTCAAGAAAACTCAGAGTCATTCTGGATTTTTCGCCACTCAACAAGTTCAAATAAAACAGCAAGTTCAAAATGTTAGTCCTTCTGAACATAACGACCTTATTTCAAAAAGGGGTGATAACAGTCTTGCCAGACAGACCTGGAAGATGTCTAGTCGCCCCCTCTCGTCCTACCTAGGATTCAAGTTACAAAGGATAACGTATTTCCTAGGAAAGATACTTGTCGGACTAAACACAGTCCTAAGTATCTTCACGGGATTGGCGGACACAGTCACGCAAAAGCCCAGCCTAGAAATGCCTCAGGCAACAAAGTACCTGGACGAAAGCCTGGTGAGGGCAGCACCCGAAGTGGATGGTCTATGAGCATCCAGGGAAGCGATCCGGTTCCCTGAACATCGGGAATGCAAGATCAGCTTCAAGAAGTCTTGATTCTCTCCAGCTCAAAGGCTTCAATGGTTAAAAAACCATTGAAACCTGTGGTCACACCAGCTGTCCTTTCCCTTGGAGATGTAGAAGGAGATCGCAGCGTCGGTCAAGAGACTATGGTAATCAGTCACGATTCCAAGACGCTAATATGGAGGAGTTCTGAACTCTCTCCAGTTTGCAATAGTGACAGATCTAGTGCTAAGAGCACAGCTGAAAGGTGCGTTAAAAGTCTGGAGAAGATATGCATTAAAGGCTCGAAGAGATCTAAAAGGACCGATATCGGTCTTTCTTTAAACGCTTCCCAGACAATGGTCAAAGGCCAAAAGCCTATTGAAGACCGTGCCCTTGCAACTACCCCGACTATTGAAGATCATCTGCATGGATGCCTAGTCGGAAGAATGGGGTGTTCACTCCCATCAAAGGAAAATCCAAGGGATTCGGTCATTTCTATCAAAGGCCATGTTAGTCTTGTCATGGGTGGGGAAACTCTCTCCAAGCAGATATGACCTCCTCAGGCTGATCTGGGACATCAAAGCAATAATGAGACGTCGGAACTGGAAAGGCTAAATAGCGTCTCATATAGTTTAGGCGATGATAGCCATCCCTTACCTAAAAGGATGGCATCTATCAGCAGCTCATGTACAATCGATCCGCAATGTGACAGCAGATTCTCTACTCGGGCTCAGACCGATAGAATTAGAATGGTCCACAGACGCAGACCTATTCTCTCCCAGATGGGAACAAGTCCCCGAGCTGTAGATTGGCCTCTTCGTCACGAGCATCATCAAGAAACTACCCCGATATGTAGCCCCATACGAGGATCCTCTAGTGGAGATAACAGACACCATGTCTCTAGTATAAAAAGGATGGACTCTGGAATTCCTGTTCATCCCATCCATTCTCCTGCTGAAGGTCCTCAATATGCTTAGAGCATTCCAGGGAGGAGTGGCTCTTTTGGCTCCCAAGTAGCACACGAGAAACTGGTTCCCTTTAGTGAAGGAATTGAGGCTGAGGCTGGCCTAGTACTGAACCCAGCACTATCTCAGAAGTTTCAGAAGTTAATTGACTTCGATTTATCACAGAGAGCCCAAACCCTTCATCTCATGATTTTCTTGCCCTAGCAAAGTGGGTTTCTTTTGTAAAAGAAAAAGGACCGAAAGAAATTTCAATGAACTTCTGTCTGTCCTTCTTTGTCCACCTTCATAATCAAGGTCTGGCGGCCAACACGATAACTACGTGCAAGGCAGCCTTGACTTGACCTCTTCTATATGCATTTCAAGTGGATCTGGCGAATGAAATCTTTAATAAGATCCTGAAGGCAGGTGCAAGGCTTAGGCCCGCAGCACCGCCAAAGCCCATCTCATCGTTTTTGGACAAGGTCCTACATTATACGTCATCTGAGAACTATGAAGATTTTTCCCTCAAGGATCTAACCCAAAACGTTATTTTTCTGTTTGATATAGCCTTTGGGGCTAGAGTTAGTGAAATAGTGGCCCTATCTAGAGATGAGGGCTACATTTAGTTCACAGAAGTGGGAAAACTGAATCTCTTTCCTGATCCAACCTTTCTCGCTAAGAACGAGCTACCTACTAAATGGTGGGGTCCTTGGAGAATCTGCCCTTTGAAGGAAGATGTCTCTCTATGTCCAGTAGAGTGTCTAAAGGTCTATCTTCGTAGAACTTCAGACTTCAGTGGAAGACAGGTCTTTAAAGGAGAAACTTCTCAATCAAACTTATCCCTAAAACAACTGATGGCGAAGCTCACCTACTTTATTCGCAGAGCAGATCCTAACAGTTCTCCCGTGGGTCATGATCCGATAAAAATTGCTTCATCACTGAAGTTTTTTTAGTATATGGACTTTGAGCATCTTCGCTCATATACTGGATGGAAATCATCCAGAGCGGTCTACAAACACTATGCTAAGCAGGTTCATGAACTGAAGCATTATGTGGTGGCGACAGGTAGTGTATTAAAACCTGTCGTCTAATTCTGGGGTGAACAGTTAATTGATTGGGATTGTCAATTAAAGGGAGAAGGTGTCAGCACTTTCAGTGTGATCCCCTTTTTAAATGAGTGTTACCATGGTAACACTAAATATTCTCAAAATCTAAGGTGTGGAATTATACAGATAACACTCGCGCCATACAGAGTGTCGATAGGATACAACATTTACAGAAATTATAAAGAACAAATTTATTGAAAACTTTTTTTTCAGTATGAGAGTGGCACTCATCTTATTTTCCCTTTTGAAAAAAAAAATAGAATAATTTCTCTTTACGTCGCATATATAATTCCTTTATCATGCTACAGTCGTTTCACTTGTTATTTCATTTAGTCATTTATTAGAAATAAATGTCTATCAGAATGTGATTGCGTCCTAATTCGCCCGACAATTTGCATATTTAAGATGCCAGAGATCTTTTACTTACTCATGTAAGTAAACTTCATATCTTTGTATACTTACAAACAAAGGACATAATGAACACTGATATTGTTCCGACAATATATACAAACAGTGAGACCATTTGTATACACAGAGAATACTTATTCTTGTTCATACAATGTATGTTAACCTTGAGACCCCTTTTCTACAGTCTAGAATGACTCTTCCCTGTAGGGGGCTGATAGCACTAACATTGTTTATGATTAGTGATAATGACGGACAACGGTAACGTCATTTGTTTCAAATGGTCAATATATATATATATATATATATATATATATATATATATATATATATATATATATATATATATATATATATATATATATATATATATGTCTTTTTACGGTAGTAGGACAGAACGCCTAAAGACATATTGCCTAGAGATAGAATGCCTAAGGACAAAATGCCTAATTCCTTAACACGGACAAAATGGCTAACTGACATAATGCATAAAGGGCAAAATGCCTAATATACAAAATACCTAATGGACAAAACACCTTCCAGGCAAAATTATCATATTTAGCATTTTTTAATAAACTAATCGAGATTAGTAAATATCTTACAGTTGAAACTCTTATAACTACCCAACAAGCTGCTGTTAATTTTATTTAGCATTTTTAAATGAATTATTCGAGATTAGTGAAGATTTTACAGTTAAAACCCCTATAACTTTCCAACAAGCTGTTCATTTTATTTTTATTTTTACACTTTGAAAGGCCGAAAATTTTTTCCTTCCTTTCCTCAAACAAATTTCTCTGACAATCCTTTCAATTTTTGAAAGAATAAAATAGAATCGAATTTGTCAAAAACTGCGAACTATCTAGAACGATGGCATCATGCTTTTAACAAGAGAGTTTCAATTACTCACCCATC
>NC_090729.1:19220133-19230133 GCF_036898095.1 Palaemon carinicauda | reverse complement strand
ACTCATTTCTTATACCCGTTTTTTCCATCACCACTTCGTTCCTTACCCTATCTACTCGAGATACACCAGCCATACTCCTTAGACACTTCATCTCAAACACATTTAATTTCTGTCTCTCGATCACTTTCATTCCCCACAACTCCGATACATACATCACAGTTGGTACACTCACTTTTCATATTGAACTCTGTTTACATTCATGCCCAACCCTCTATTTTTTACTACTCCCTTAACTGCCCCCAACACTTTGCAACCTTCATTCACTCTCTGACGTACATCTGCTTCCACTCCACCATTTGCTGCAACAACAGACCCCAATTACTTAAACTGATCCACCTCCTCAAGTAACTCTCCATTCAACATGACATTCAACCTTGCACCACCTTCCCTTCTCGTACACCTCATAACCTTACTCTTACCCACATTAACTCTCAACTTCCTTCTCTCACACACCCTTCCAAATTCTGTCACTAGTCGGTCAAGCTTCTCTTCTGTGTCTGCTACCAGTACAGTATCATCTGCAAACAACAACTGATTTACCTCCCATTCATGGTCATTCTCGCCTACGAGTTTCAATCCTCGTCCAAGCACTCGAGCATTCACCTCTCTCACCACTCCATCAACATACAAATTAAACAACCACGATGACATCACGCATCCCTGTCTCAGCCCCACTCTCACGGGAAACCAATCACTCACTTCATATCCTATTCTAACACATGCTTTACTACCTTTGTAGAAACTTTTCACTGCTTGCAACAACCTTCCACCAACTCCATATAACCTCATCACATTCCACATTGCTTCCCTATCAAGTCTATCATATGCTTTCTCCAGATCCATAAACGCAACATACACCTCCTTACCTTTTGCTAAATATTTCTCGCATATCTGCCTAACTGTAAAAATCTGATTCATACAACCCCTACCTCTTCTAAAACCACCCTGTACTTCCAAGATTGCATTCTCTGTTTTATCCTTAATCCTATTAATCATTACTCTACCATACACTTTTCCAACTACACTCAACAAACTAATACCTCTTGAATTAAAACACTCATGCACATCTCCCTTACCCTTATATAGTGGTACAATACATGCACAAACCCAATCTACTGGTACCATTGACAACACAAAACACATATTAAACAATCTCACCAACCATTCAAGTACAGTCACACCCCCTTCCTTCAACATCTCAACTTTCACACCATCCATACCAGATGCTTTTCCTACTCTCGTTTCATCTAGTGCTCTCCTCACTTCCTCTATTGTAATCTCTCTCTCATTCTTATCTCCCATCACTGGCACCTCAACACCTGGAACAGCAATTATATCTGCCTCCCTATTATCCTTTACATTCAGCAAACTTTCAAAATATTCCGCCCACCTTTTCCTTGCCTCCTCTCCTTTTAACAACCTTCCATTTCCATCTTTCACTGTCTCTTCAATTATATATCTATCTATATATATATATATATATATATATATATATATATATATATATATATATATATATATATAAATATATATATACTGTATATGTATATATATATATATATATATAAATATATATATAATGTATATATACATATATATATATATATATATATATATATATATATATATATATATATATATATATATATATATATATATATATATATGTATATATATATGTATATGTATATATATATATATATATATATATATATATATATATATCTATATCTATATATATATATATATATATATATATATATATATATATATATATATATATATATATATATATATATATATATATATATCGTCACTATCAGGGGGAGATACAAGAGTCATACCCTGGTGAGAGGGGCTATGCCGAGAGGTACACTCGGAAATCATAATCCATCACGAATTGCCAAACCAGGGTGTTGTTATTAGGAAATGGGAAGCGGTTATGTGTAGGGTTAAATCTCTCTCTCTCTCTCTCTCTCTCTCTCTCTCTCTCTCTCTCTCTCTCTCTCATATATATATATATATATATATATATATATATATATATATATATATATATATATATATATATATATATATATATATATATATATATATATATATATGTATATATATATATATATATATATATATATATATATATATATATATATATATATATATGTTACACCCCATCTGTGAAATTGCCCATTTCATGAATTGGGCTAACCACTAACCCATCTCATGAAGTGAGCAAACCACTTGCTCAGTTCATGAAATGGGCAAGTGGTTAGCCCACTTCATGAAATGGGCAAATGAACCCTTACCCATTTCATGAAATGGGCAGCCATGATGCATGAGAATATATCTTTGGTACAAAAGAACCTTTTTATATATATAAATCTCGCTCTGCTGCTCCAAGATCAAATCTTTCTGCACTTTAATGTCATACAATATTATTCAGAGAAATTCAAATAAACGATCGTTATAACGACCATTAAAGTATTTGTGCAGGAAGGGGGAAAAACTAACCAACACGAAAGGACTTTACTTAATGAAACAAGCTACTTTAAACACAACTTATTGAAAGAAATATTACTAAAACTGAACAGCAATAAATACGGACATGCACAAACTGGTTATATATATTATTTTTTCTTAGTATTGGGGTCAAAATAAGGAAAACTAATACAAATTATTGTAAGTTGGAAAAACTTTTAATAAAATAGAATACAACTTTTCTTAAACAGCTGTTTTAATCATCAAAAATATAGACAAATTTCACGTCTATGTAAGCAATGGTCATACATTTGTCAATATTGTCACAATATTTGTGGCTGCGGCAAGCACTGTTGCATCGAAGGCTAGCTTTCAAACAAGAACACCACTTTGACAAGCAATTGCTCCTGCAGAGACATCTCTGGTATCCTTGGGCACCACACACACTTCCTGCTCGAACTAGTTCACGAATACTTAACTGTTGTTTGGGGATATTTTCAGGAAAAAGTCTTTTGTACTGAAAAAATTCGAAATTATTTCTGGCAAGTTTACCATTGATAATTCCACTTTTTGTCCCAATCACATAACCACTGTCTTCAATTGCTAATACAACACCTACTATGTTAGGGGGGGTCTCCTTTTCTATTTCACCAAAAGAGGCAATCTGGAAAGTTTGCAAGAAGTGGTAGTGTTTTCTTTTAAGCGTCTGTCCAATATTTCCTCTCTTCGAAATGGCAATTACAGTCTTCTCGTATTCAGTAGACCACAAGGCAGCACGACTTTCTATTTGTTCTTCCATGACTAAAGCTTGAAGGGGTTATACAAGATACTTTGAAAAGGCCATCATTTGTTATGTTAAAAGTGTTAGTATTACAACACTTAATAAATAACTTTTAAACAAATTTTTCTGGTTTAGCAACTAGTTTGGAACAAATTTTAAGATTCATGCATGGAACTGCCCATTTCATGAAATGGGCTAACCACTTTCCCATTTCATGAACTGGGTAAGTGGTTTGCTCACTTCATGAAATGGGCAAGTGGTTAGCCCACTTCATGAAATGGGCTAACGACTTGCCTATTTCATGGACTGGGCAAGTGGTTTGCTCACTTCATGAAATGGGCAAGTGGTTGGCCCACTTCATGAAATTGGCAATTTCATAGATTGGGTGTAACATATATATATATATATATATATATATATATATATATATATATATATATATATACTGTATATATATATATATGTATATATCTATCTCTCTCTCTCTCTCTCTCTCTCTCTATATATATATATATATATATATATATATATATATATATATATATATATATATATAGATATATACATTTATATATATATATATATATATATATATATATATATATATATATATATATATATATATATATATATATATATATATTTATATACATATATATATATATATATATATATATATATATATATATATATATATATATATATATATATATATATATATATATATACATATATATATATATATATATGTATATATATATATATATATATATATATATATATATATGTATATATATATATATATATATATACATATATATATATATATATATATATATATATATATATATATATATATATATATGTGTGTGTGTATATATATTTTTGGGCTCAAGCCATGTCGTCCTGATGGAAGTTCCTATAGGGTAGCTTCCTAGGGTATATTACAACTACGGCGATATTCCCAGAGAATTTACCTTAAGGTACCAGAATTCTAACTCCTGGAGCGAGTATCCCTCGTGAAAGGGATATCGCGACATATCAGAGGACGTATTCTAGACACGTCACATGGCAATCTACATCCTGGACAGAGATTTCGTCTCGTAGGAGGTGATTGGCGAGATACGAATTCGGGAAAGAAAAAGGGGAGCCGCTCCCAAGGCTTCCCTATCCCCCGATTCGTATGCGTGCCTGGCGCCAATCCTGGCGCCATCTGTATTCCTTTTTGCGTAGCATAACAACTCGGTGTTTTTTCCAGTTTTTCTCGCACATTTTGGATTTATTCGACTTTTCATGGCTTCTTCGTCTTCGTCGGCCTCTGATAAGTTGAGTATAGTGTCTGTTATGTAAAAATGTAGGCTCTTGGTAAAATTTTAACTGATTAATAGGATTAATCTTTGATACAAGAGCCGTAGCCTACCAGAGGCGTCTTGGACGCTGTCGCTCGCTAGGTATAAGTTAGTTAGTCAGAGCGACATTCCTGGTTGTTTTGCTTTAATAAATTTTAGCTATTTAGCATTACATAGGATTTCCTTTCGTGCTTAGTATTATTTGGCGAAGTATTCGCCATTCTGGCCTACGCTAGGCCATGTAGCCTAGTCGTTTGGTCCTAGTACTTCATGCATGATTATGGTTTTTCCGAGTGTAATTAAAATTTTATTGAAGCTTTAGGCTATATTTTATACATTTTAGACTTATTGGAATATTTCCAAGATAGTATACGAGTGAGTTTCGGTGAATTAGGTAATCGATTCTTTTGGTGCCTAGGCTAGTTGCTTATGGAGCCTTAGTATACTTTATCATACTCCCCGGTTGCTTTCTTTTCTTCGGAGAAGGTATGCAATCCCTTTCCCTCTGTTTAAGCCTTGGGCTTATCCCTAAGTGGTTTTTTCCGAAATTTATTTTCGATAAAACTATACTAGGGTGTTACTGTACCTTCCTGTTCCTGTAGTTATGGTTCAAGAGGGACAGAACAACAGAGTTTTTAGTCTGAGTCTGTGTTGTCTGGCTTGGGGCTGAGTCCCCCTCGCTGACCTAACACATACAAAGGAAGCTTAGCTCCCTTAGATCACTACCGAAGGTTTCTGTGGATATGATTCCTTCTTTTGTGATCTACCAGACTAGTCCTGTTGCTGTTCTCGCGGGAGGATAAGTTCTTCCCTTGGGAGTAGCAACGCCTTCCTTGCTTTGGTGCTCTGGAAGCTGGCAAGAATTGCTGGCCTTTCCCCTTAGATCTCCCTTAGGCTAAGATAAGTTTCTTAGCTGCGGGTGATCTGTCACTAAAGCAAGGTTGGCAGGACCCTCTTGTCCCTTCCCCCTCTTTCTTCATACTGTACTGTACGTCGTTCTACATCTGGACCTAGTATAGGTTAGGATGTGGAATAGACTCAGCCCCTTGCCGGCCGGCAGAGCTGGCCGGCAGGGGTCTTACTGTAATGTACGTCGTTCTACTTCTGGACCTAGTATAGGTTAGGATGTGGAATTGACTCAGCCCATTGCCGGCCGGCAGAGCTGCTGGCCGGCAAGGGTCTTATGTTTTCGAGTGCTGCCCGGACCTCTCTTGGTCCCTCATCCATGCCTGCCGGCAGTGCCGGACGGCATGGGTCAAGGAAGCCTGAATTAGTTTCTCCCCTTCCTTATATGCACTCTTTCGGTTGCCGGGCTTGGAGGTTGTGTACACTCTTATCCCGGCATCCATTCTATTTTTCTTCTAAGTGCTGTACCTGTCCCGGCTGCCGGCCTATGAGGCCGGCAGCCGGGCAGGTGTAGTCCAGCTGGCTGGCATCGGTCTTGTACCTTTGCCGGCCGGCTTATGTCAGCCCTTGTCTGCCGGTCACCAAGAGTGTGGCCGGCAGCTGGGTACTACCTTGTGTAGTTGCTGGCCGGCAGCCATTGCCGGCCAACACTGGCTGTTACCGGCCGGCAGTTGCTGCCGACCGGCACAGGCATTTGAACCAGAGTGCTGCCGCCCTATAGCTGTTAAGTAGTATACTTTAAAGCTAGTTGTGGTGTGTGCCGGCCGGCAAAGGCAGGCCGGCACACATCCCCCTATACTGTACTAGTATTCTTCTGTATAGCATATACAGTAAGAGGAAAACTATAGTAAGGGTTTTGGTACAGCACTGTGTCTTCTAACACTATTGTTTTTTCTTGCACATCCCTTTGCTGTTGCCCTCAGATAGGAAGCTGAGTTCTTCCCTGTCTATTATCCAGGATTTTAAAATCATTGCTTAGGTGTGAGCTCCACCTGTTTCCTCTGGAAACCTTGCATTGGTTACTCTAGAAGAGATAAACCATTTTGATTTTATTATCTGGAAGGCTACAACAATGGGTTGTGAGGGAAACACAAGTGTGTGTCTTTCCTTTCTGAATTGTTATGCTATACTATGCATATCCAGTGATACATAGTTCACTTGATACTCATGGAAATTTCTTCTCTTTACAGAAGGACACTCCGAAGTGGGGAAGTGCTTTCTGCAATGTCATCAGCAAGAACCTCTGCGGACATGAGTTTTGTAGGAGACACGCTGCATACGCTGTCTCCAAGGATGATCTCCGGTATTGGGACCCTCAGGTATGTACTGTGTGCACTAACCTGATTACTGAGACATTTAAATAGCTAGGAAGAAGCTTCGTACCTGGGTAAGGGGCTTCCGAAAGAACACTTCTGGCCCTTATCTTCCAAGTGAGAAGATGAGGGCGTATCCTTTCCCTAAGGCATCAGCTGATGCAGTGATTCCCCAGCCTCAAGAGGAGATCCCCTAAGTTCAGATCCAGGTGGATGCTGAAGTCGCGGTCGCGATGCAAGACATCCAGCTAGATGACAGGATGTCTGATGTGGACGGGTGTCAGGAGGAAGACCTCCTGGCAGAAGCCCAGGATGAAGTTCAAGCCCCTCTATATCGGCCGGTCTCCCAGTAGAGCTGGGACAGGCCCTCTCTTCTATTGTTGGAATGATCCAATAAATGCAGAAGGAGAATCAGGAGAAGGCGGCTGCAATGGAACTGCGAATGCAGTTCCTTGCAGAATCACATGGGCCCCAGAAAAAGCTCAATGTGAGAGACCTTCCCTTGTGCTCAGATGCTAACCCATGGAGGTATACTGAGCATATGCCGATGACGACTGGAAAGATCGTCATCTCGGATAAGCTGGGCTCAGTTCCCCTGGAGGTGGAATTCTGGCCCAGCAAGGCATCATATCCGGACTGTTATGTCCGGCTGAGGAAGGAACCAGTTTCAAAGGAGGAGACAGAGCCGAAGGAGGTCATAGTGATGGACCATGCTAAGGCTCAAGCTCTACTTTCATCCTCGATGAAAGAGAGGGGCTTCTCTAACCCAAAGGTAGCCGCATTGAATAGGAAGCTCCCTTCCTTTGTGTCCTCGCCTACTAGAGCCTTCCCCTTTTTACAGAAAGGGTTTCTGGCTGTACTAAAAGCAATCGAGGCCAGCAAGTCTTGCCCCTCCCTAGAGGAGTGTAAACCCTTGTCGCTGGCCCTGCCTATGGACCACAAAGACTGGAAGGACGTCCATCTTACGTTCTCAGTGGGAAAGTTGGAGGCTGATATTGCCGGATGTCAGTTCGGCAAGGACCTCCCTAAGCTGTCTGACTTTCTTTTGCGAAGTGAGTTCGATACAAAAGAAAGACTGACTGCCTCAATGTCTCTTCAGACTACTCTCGAGACGATGGCAAGTGACCCCAAGGTCCACAGTGACGAAGGACCTTTATGTCTTCGTCAAGGCAAGGAGAGCTTGTAGGGAGTTCGTGTTTACCTCGGCTACGGTGAGGCACGAGCCAAAGAAACTAATCTCCTCCAACATTTGGGGAAAAGACCTTTTCCCTACCGACTTGGTCAAAGAAGTTGTTGATAAGGCCGCCTTGGAGAATAGAAACCTTCTCCAGAAGTGGGGCCTGGCTATCAAAAGAAAGTCTTCCCCGGATGAGGGTCCTCAACCAAAGAGGAAGACTATGAGGACTAGGCTACCGTCTCGGCCAGCCAAGCCTCTTAGACAGCAACAGCAACTGCAATTGCCATTGCCCCCAGTGCCCCAGATCGTGGCACAAACCCCAACCACCTTTCAGTGGGTACCCCAGGCCGTGTCGACACAGTCCACGGCATTCACCCCAGCGTTCGAAGGGCAGTCTACTTCCTTTCGAGCAAAGCCTAGAGGAGCAGCCAGAGGCTCGTCTAGACGCCCCTCAAGGGGAAGGGGATTCAGGGGTGGTCGTGGTCAGGAAGGCAAGACCTCAGGAAGGCAGTCCAATTGAGGTGATACCGGTAGGAGGGAGACTTCTGAAATTTCGGGATCGGTGGACCTTCGATCCCTGGGCCCACAGCCTACTCAAGAATGGACTGGGCGGGAGCTGGTACAGCACTCCACCCCCGTGCCTTCGGTTTTTCCAACACTCCACCCCCGTTATGGAGGAGTACGTTCAAGAACTGTTGGAGAAAAAAGGTGATCCAAAGGGTGAAGCCCATCAATTTCTAAGGGAGGCTGTTTTGTGTTCCCAAGAAAGACTCGGAAAAGCTCAGAGTCATTCTGGACTTGTCGCCACTCAACAAGTTCATAGTGAATTGCAAATTCAAAATGCTAACACTGCAACACATAAGGACCTTACTGCCCGAGAGGGCATATTCCGTCTCTATAGACTTGTTAGACGCCTATTGGCACATTCCAATTAGCCATCGACTCTCCCCCTACCTAGGTTCAGGCTACAACGAAGACTATACGCCTTCGGAGCCATGCCATTCGGGCTAAACATAGCCCCAAGGATTTTTACGAAGCTTGCGAGCGTAGCTCTCAAACAATTACGCCTAAAGGGAATTCAGGTAGTAGCCTACCTGGACGACTGGTTGGTGTGGGCAGCATCCGAGACAGAATGCTTGCAAGCTTCCAGTCAAGTGATCCAGTTCCTAGAGTACCTAGGCTTCAAGATCAACAGAAAAAGTCTCGACTTTCTCCATCTCAAAAGTTCCAGTGGCTGGGAATCCACTGGGACCTTTTGTCACACCGTTTCTCCACCCCGGCGAAGAAAAGGAAGGAGATAGCGGGTTCTGTCAAGAGACTTCAAGATTCCGAAAGGATATCAAGACACGAGCAGGAGAGAGTACTACGCTCTCTCCAGTTTGCTTCGGTGACAGACCCAGTGCTAAGAGCACAGCTAAAGGATGCAATCGGAGTTTGGAGAAGTTATGCATCAAACGCGTGAAGAGATCTGAGAAGACCAGCCGCTTCGGCTAAGTACTCTTCTCAGGCCTTGGTCCTAAGCCAGACATCTAAAGAAGTCGGCTCTTCTTCAGCCACCTCCCCCGTCGGTGACGATTCACTCAGACGCCTCGAAGGAGGGATGGGGAGGTCACTCTCATCGGAAAAAAGTCCAGGGGACTTGGTCCAGGCTATTCAAGACCTTTCACATAAAAGTTTCTAGAAGCTAGGGCAGTGCTCCTTACCTTAAAGAAAGTCTCACCGCGTCACTCGATCCACATAAGGTGGTGATAGACAGCGAGGTAGTTGTAAGATACTTGAATCGACAAGGATCGAGGTCACCACCTTTCAACCAGGTGATGTTGGCCGTCTTCCGATTGGCGGAAAAGAAGAAGTGGTACCTGTCGGCAGTTCACCTTCAAGGAGTCCGCAATGTGACAGCGGACGCTCTATCCAGGTTCACACCGATAGAGTCGGAATGGTCCTTAGACGCAGGATCATTCTCCTTCATTCTGAATCAGTCCCAGAACTGCAGATA
>NC_090729.1:19212633-19215133 GCF_036898095.1 Palaemon carinicauda | reverse complement strand
ATGGAGAGAAAAGGTTTGGAAGAAGAAGGAGCCTTTGATAGAAGGCAGTGGAGAGGGCTTATCAGACATGTGACCTCTTACTTTAGGCATAGCGGTGGGAAAGGAGCTTTGCCAGAGCTGATTCAGTTAGTGGGATATTGTACCACCCACATGTCACACAATCGTACAGAGTACTGACATTTCTCTTTTTTGTATATATTATCTTTTCTATCTTCGCTCTCCACTCGCACTGACAGCAGCTTGTATTAACCTGTCTGCCTACTTCATTGTTAACTGTTTACAAAACCGGTTGCCGGTTGAACAAGAAATAACATGTCTGTATTTTGTGACCTTCTCACCGGGACCTAGTGTGTATATATACTCGATGTTTCTATAGTAAAGTTACCTAGTTGCATTCATCTCGCCTTTGAGTCACAGCATCCTCTTGGCTCGTAACATTGGTGACCCTGGAGGTTGACTCGCTCCTCCCGCCTTCGCCCCCTCACTGTTACTCTGGCGGACTCCACGGAAGATGGCGCCGCCGCATTCAAACATTCGTCGTTCGCCAGCTGAGTGGCGTTTGCTTGGTTTCAGCGTGCAGAAGTCCAGTTCCGAATAAAGGGCAGAATATATTCTCATGGCGATACCCGAGGACACCATCCCGGAATTCTCTGACTAGCTTTGTGAGCAAGGAGACACCCCAATAGCGTATGACGCTCTCAAAACATACCTTCTGCTGTAGTACTTGCCGTCGTCAGACGCCCGTATAGCAAAGCTCGTTTCCGCTCTCTCAACAACTATTGGGGGAACAAAGGGCTTCACTCACCCTGAGGGAAATGACCAATATCGCTCGCCAGCAACCTGCCACAGACGGCTCTCCTCGTGAGGTGAACCTACTTCATGCCCTTTGGTATGCCGTTTACCTGACCCTGTACGCGCTGCCATACTCGATGATTATAGTTTACCCATAAAGAACTTGATGACCAAAGTCGACGCCCTTATGGACAGCCACTTCATGACCTTCAAGACTATAAACGCCTCCACTCCTGACGAAGAGGACACCTATTCAACGTCAACCGAACCAGACTTGAATGCCGTATGACACACAAGCCTACCCCGTGACTTGCCGGAGCGGCGACAAAGCCACCCATCACCCAACACTCGCTCGCGGCCCAACCAAGAGCTTCTAGAGCTACTCACCTCTGCTCATTGGCTGCAGCTTTGCTTCTACCACTCCAGATTCAGGCCTGCCGCGAAGAAATGTGCCAAGAATAGTCAGTGGCCTAAAAACATGTAAGTAGGCAATCCCTAGTGGTGGTGGCCTTCCGTGTTTCTAATCTTTTCTTTTTACTAGATTTAATAATGGGCGTGCGATTTTTGGCAGACACGGGTGCTTGTCGTTCTCTTCAGCCAAGGGAACTACCGAGGACATGACGTAGTCTGGCTAAGTTTGCTGACATCCGCCTGTTAGCTGCCAACGGATCGGCAATACCAACCTACTGTTACGAACACCTCACATTATCGTTTGGAAACGGCAAATCAAATAGGAAGTTTTTCGTTGCTGACGTCATATTGCCAATCTTCGGTGCATATTTCCTCTCTCATTTCCACATTGTGGTCTATGTCGCTCACCAACGATTGATCAACGCAGACTCGTACTTGTCGACATCTCTTCAACCCGTCCCCTCCCGCCTCGCTCTCTACATCAGTGCACCCACGGATGCCTACGCCCACCTCCGTTATCTGATCATCGTGCTTGACTGCCTACAACAAAACGTCCTTGTAGTCCGGTACAACAAGTGTACCTTTGGCGCCAATGAAGTATAGTTCTTAGGGCACCGTATCACTCCTGAAGGAGTCCGTCCCTTCCCTGAGAAGGTAGCAGCAGTTCAGAACTTCCCCTCACCCTCAACCGTCAAAGCACTGCAGGAATTCTTGAGCATGATCAACTATTATCACAGTTTTCTGCCAACAATTGCTGCCATTCTTGCTCCCCTCTACGCCTCCCTCAAGGGCAAGCCAAAGAACCTGAAGTGGGATCCCCTTCAAGAAGCAGCCTTCCGCAACACAAACCATGACCTATCAACCGCTGCTTCTCTTACTTTTTCCGTCTCACATGCTCTTCTCCCTCTCTCCTCTGATGCCAGCGACGTCGCTATTGGTGCAGTACTCAATTTGGTGGTCAACTGCTCGCCCCGCCCATTGGCCTTTTTTAGCAGAAAACTGTCCATGGCAGAATCAGGTTATTCTACTTTCGATCGCGAATTGCTGGCGGTGCATTACGCTGTCCGTCAATTTGGCCATTTCTTAGAAGGTACGCCCTCCTTCAATTGCACAGACCACATGCCTCTGGTGGACTCCTTAACCCAAAAGTGTGATGCCAGGTCCACCTGTCAACGCCGACATTTCTCCGCAGTGGCTGAATACAATTGCACCTTTCAATACATGCCTGGGAAAATGAATCTCTTTACTGATGCTCTGTCAAGAAACACGTTGGCCGCTGTTCAACTGGGATTGAATT
>NC_090729.1:19202633-19207633 GCF_036898095.1 Palaemon carinicauda | reverse complement strand
TTGATAGAAGGCAGTGGAGAGGGCTTATCAGACATGTGACCTCTTACTCTAGCATAGCGGTGGGAAAGGAGCTTTGCCAGAGCTGATTCAGTTAGTGGGATATTGTACCACCCACATGTCACACAATCGTACAGAGTACTGACATTTCTCTTTTTTGTATATATTATCTTTTCTATCTTCGCTCTCCACTCGCACTGACAGCAGCTTGTATTAACCTGTCTGCCTACTTCATTGTTAACTGTTTACAAAACCGGTTGCCGGGTTGAACAAGAAATAACATGTCTGTATTTGTGACCTTCTGACCGGGACCTAGTGTGTATATATACTCGATGTTTCTATAGTAAAGTTACCTAGTTGCATTCATCTCGCCTTTGAGTCACAGCATCCTCTTGGCTCGTAACATTGGTGACCCTGGAGGTTGACTCGCTCCTCCCGCCTTCGCCCCCTCACTGTTACTCTGGCGGACTCCACGGAAGATGGCGCCGCCGCATTCAAACATTCGTCGTTCGCCAGCTGAGTGGCGTTTGCTTGGTTTCAGCGTGCAGAAGTCCAGTTCCGAATAAAGGGCAGAATATATTCTCATGGCGATACCCGAGGACACCATCCCGGAAATCTCTGACTAGCTTTGTGAGCAAGGAGACACCCCAATAGCGTATGACGCTCTCAAAACATACCTTCTGCTGTAGTACTTGCCGTCGTCAGACGCCCGTATAGCAAAGCTCGTTTCCGCTCTCTCAACAACTATTGGGGGAACAAAGGGCTTCACTCACCCTGAGGGAAATGACCAATATCGCTCGCCAGCAACCTGCCACAGACGGCTCTCCTCGTGAGGGGAACCTACTTCATGCCCCTTTGGTATGCCGTTTACCTGACCCTGTACGCGCTACCATACTTGAAGATTATAGTTTACCCATAAAGAACTTGATGACCAAAGTCGACGCCCTTATGGACAGCCACTTCATGACCTTCAAGACTATAAACGCCTCCACTCCTGACGAAGAGGACACCTATTCAACGTCAACCGAACCAGACTTGAATGCCGTAATGACACACAAGCCTACCCCCGTGACTTGCCGGAGCGGCGACAAAGCCACCCATCACCCAACACTTCGCTCGCGGCCCCAACCCAAGAGCTTCTAGAGCTACTCACCTCTGCTCATTGGCTGCAGCTTTGCTTCTACCACTCCAGATTCAGGCCTGCCGCGAAGAAATGTGCCAAGAATAGTCAGTGGCCTAAAAACGTGTAAGTAGGCAATCCCTAGTGGTGGTGGGCCTCCCGTGTTTCTAATCTTTTCTTTATACTAGATTTAATAATGGGCCGTGCGATTTTTGGCAGACACGGGTGCTTGTCGTTCTCTTCAGCCAAGGGAACTACCGAGGACATGACGTAGTCTGGCTAAGTTTGCTGACATCCGCCTGTTAGCTGCCAACGGATCGGCAATACCAACCTACTGTTACGAACACCTCACATTATCGTTTGGAAACGGCAAATCAAATTGGAAGTTTTTCGTTGCTGACGTCATATTGCCAATCTTCGGTGCATATTTCCTCTCTCATTTCCACATTGTGGTCTATGTCGCTCACCAACGATTGATCAACGCAGACTCGTACTTGTCGACATCTCTTCAACCCGTCCCCTCCAGCCTCACTCTCTACATCAGTACACCCACGGATGCCTACGCCCACCTCCGTTATCTGATCATCGTGCTTGACTGCCTACAACAAAACGTCCTTGTAGTCCAGTACAACAAGTGTACCTTTGGCGCCAATGAAGTATAGTTCTTAGGGCACCGTATCACTCCTGAAGGAGTCCGTCCCTTCCCTGAGAAGGTAGCAGCAGTTCAGAACTTCCCCTCACCCTCAACCGTCAAAGCACTGCAGGAATTCTTGAGCATGATCAACTATTATCACAGTTTTCTGCCAACCATTGCTGCCATTCTTGCTCCCCTCTACGCCTCCCTCAAGGGCAAGCCAAAGAACCTGAAGTGGGATCCCCTTCAAGAAGCAGCCTTCCGCAACACAAACCATGACCTATCAACCGCTGCTTCTCTTACTTTTTCCGTCTCACATGCTCTTCTCCCTCTCTCCTCTGATGCCAGCGACGTCGCTATTGGTGCAGTACTCAATTTGGTGGTCAACTGCTCGCCCCGCCCATTGGCCTTTTTTAGCAGAAAACTGTCCATGGCAGAATCAGGTTATTCTACTTTCGATGGCGAATTGCTGGCGGTGCATTACGCTGTCCGTCATTTTGGCCATTTCTTAGAAGGTACGCCCTCCTTCAATTGCACAGACCACATGCCTCTGGTGGACTCCTTAACCCAAAAGTGTGATGCCAGGTCCACCTGTCAACGCCGACATTTCTCCGCAGTGGCTGAATACAATTGCACCTTTCAATACATGCCTGGGAAAATGAATCCCTTTACTGATGCTCTGTCAAGAAACACGTTGGCCGCTGTTCAACTGGGATTGAATTACAAAGCCTTTGCTGAAGCCTAACGACAGGATCAAGAATATCAAGCGTGTAGGACATCCTTCTCGTCCCTCCATGGGGAAAACGTCCCCCTCTACGACATCAACACCACCCTCCTCTGTGACGTCAGTACTGGTAGACCGCGACCGTGGATTCCTGCTCCCATGCGCCAACGGAGGTTTAATTTAATTCATGGCCTTCTACATCCCTTGCGACGTTCTACTGCACAGCTGCTGAGGACGAAGTTCATTTGGCATGGCATTACTAAGGAGGCTGAGAATTGGGTACGCACCTGTACTTCTTTCCAAACTTTCAAAGTACGTTGACACACGGATTCTGGAGTGGGCACTTTTTCTCAGAAAAAAAAAATCTAAAACATTGAAATTTGTCTGGGAGGGAATTGGTTTATTTGACTGTTATAGTTATCAAAACGCACATAGGGAGGTTCATGGTGAAAATTATGGTATATGTTTGAAGTACAAAGAAAGATAGAGGAACAATGGAAGAAAGGCGGGTGAAGAAATGCAGTCTAGAGATAACAGCGTAGAATAGATCGAGTTATTCTCCAAACAACCAGCTGAATAGCTCCTTGTAAGGTTCTGGAAGGCCGCAATGAGAGTGCTTTGTAAGAGCTGTCTTTAGACACGATGCAAGTATTCAGTGTGATGTTAACAGTTTGCCAAAAGGAAAAAGTCCTTATAGTTTGTTTTTCTTTGACATATGAATACCATATGGAACAGAAGTGTAGCAACGAAAATGTTTCATTATGCTCCACTGTATTTTAACTTTAACTGAATATAAAAAAGGAATCGTATTACTTTTTTTTAAATACAGTATTTCAACATTGATTCCCAGGAAAAAGGATGAAAGATGGGTAAAAATATTTCATTGCTCGATTCACACATATATGCACATTCCCATAACATATGTATAAGTCGAAATCAAGCGTTCAAAAAGCACACACAAACACACTCATATATATTATATATATATTATATATATATATATATATATATATATATATATATATATATATATATATATATATATATATATATATATATATATGTATATATATATATATATATATATATATATATATATATATATATAATATATATATATATATATATATATTATATATATATTTTGCATTGACCATAGATAAAATCATTGGTAATTTGGAAATTCCTTAATATAAAATGACAATTCTTAGCGATGGTTTTTCCAAATTCGTTGATATATCCTTCGCAATAAAAAAATCATAGCATTCTATTCATATGAATTTTCTTGGTAGACACTCTTGATGAAGAAATAATGTTATTTATTAGAATTTTTTTTCAACACTTATCCAATTATGTTATTAGTGGTTTCCATTATTGTAATTTCTTCCCTTTGATATTCTCTACTCCTCTTTTTTTCCTGCCCATGGATAATGCTAATGTAGGATTTGTAACTTCATTTGAAATTACCTCTTCAGCTCTTGTCTTTTTCTCCTATTGAATTAATTCCGGTGTCAAGAATAACACAATACAGGCAATGGTATCTACGACGAATCCACCCATGAGGGTAAGTGCTGCAGTGCTCACATAAAGTCATAAGTTCTATCAATTTGTTTCCATTCCTCGTATGTAAGTAAATTCCTCTTCCAACTTAGGAAAACGTGTTGAACTTCATGCATTAGCATAAATTAGACGCATAAAAAAGACTTGGCATTACATGAAAAGAGGATTACAACAAATGAGTCATTCTTGGATAGAGGAACAGTTGTTGGCAAAGTTAAATGCACCCGTCCCAAATCCATGGCGAGACATAGACCTAAGCCTTTTCAATTCGATTCTCGGGTTTGCCTGATTTTCATCATTACTTTATTTCCATTGCCGATTGCTGATGGTGGGGGATTTTCATCTGATCAGTCACAGCAAACTAACCTAATATGGGTGGCTCTGAATAGTACAGCATTGCTGATCTCAGGTATACGCAAAACCTTTCACCAAGTTAAGGTATCCCAAATTAGAAAGGGATATATATATATATAAATATATATATATATATATATATATATATATATATATATATATATATATATATATATATATATATATACTGTATATTTTGTGGTGGAATTGTTCGGCACCATGTCCTTGAGGACAGACTCTTAAGGGCCCAGAGAAAGTGGGTTTTTTCCCCACTATCAAAAGTGGCCCACTAAACTTAACGGCCTGTTTTTCACTGTGTATCTTATAACATATACACCCTTGATCCTCTAACTTCAATATATCAGTAACAAGTGGTATTGAAGGACCAACATCTGATTAACTGTAGATATACCAGTGGTAGAGGATGGTGTCACTCTTAAGAGATTTCAGTTTTTTAGTTAGGGTATAAATATCTACTCATCGTGACTTAGTGCTGTACCTCTTTCTCTCTAACTAAATGACGGGAGCCAGTAGAGTCTTTAGGGGAGGATGCCTCCTCCCCTCCGTTACCTTCATTTACTTGACCAAAAAGAGGATAGAACACCGCTGAG
>NC_090729.1:19185133-19192633 GCF_036898095.1 Palaemon carinicauda | reverse complement strand
CACTCATGCTTTTCAATAATTCCTTGCTTTACTTCTAAAGAAAGCATTTCCTTATTCCTTTTCTCACCACTACCACTACCGCTTGTGAAACTAAGCCTTTTAGGACCCATGATTTACGTAAAATACCGTAAAAGGATGAACGTAAAATATCACGATTAAAACACAGTTAATAGCAGAACGCACAGGGCAAAACCACATGAATCCGACGAGAACAGAGGAATGTCCCAAGCCACGCTAATTGAGGGTCCCTCTGAGGTAGAATTGCTGCCTTCCATCGGCGGAAATAAAAAATACATCCGGCGCTATGAGTACCATCTACGTGCACAGGTATTGTTTACTTTAGGTGTCGCAAAAAAATTCGGGTGTAGAATAGGAACGTGTTCGAATTGTACTTTGCGTGTCGAAAATTCCGGATACAACCGGTACGACGAAAATTGCTTACTTCATGTGTCAAAATAAAATTCGGGTGTAGAGTCGGAAAATTGCTCGAATTTTACTTCGGATGTTGGAAAATTCGGATGTAGATACGTTCGTGTGTAGAGGTTCCACTGTATATATATATATATATATATATATATATATATATATATATATATATATATATATATATATATGTATGTATATATATATATATATATGTAAAAAAATAAATATATATAATATATATGTATATATACATAAATATATATATATATATATATATATATATATATATATATATATATATATATATATATATATATATATATATATATATATATATATATATATATATTTCATATAAGCCATATTTTTTTTACCTAGACCTATGGATTCTCTCACCGACCTCACGATCATATATATATATATATATATATATATATATATATATATATATATATATATATATATATATATATATATATATATATGTTAAGTGTATTTCAAAGAATTGCAGAAGTTGTAAAGTAGGCAATCGAACTGTCTGATTTGTATATCAGGCACTAACGTTTCCTGACATGTAAATTCCTTTATAAAACTATGTTTTTTTCATAATCTACGCAGCTTTGTTTGTAAATTATGTTGCCTAGATTGTTAAATAGCAAATTACCTAGTTCGTATGTTACGCAGCCGTGTAATATTTCAATGTTATACTTTACCCCCTTTTTCTTTTTTTTTAAAGCGTTTCCAATAAAAAGGCGTTTATTTTTTCCCATTAATTCTCATATACTCACTGGTGTTCAGCGATTAGTTTAACTAAATTTCCAAAGCAATTGCAAGCTGCCAATGCATTTAAGAAGACAGACGGCAAAAATAAATTGATTTAAAAAGATTTTTACTCATTTGCAACAATATGACTACATTTTTTTTTTATTTTGGTGTAAAACAAATACTCTGTTCTTGAGACATAAGTTATAAAAAGACATTAATGCCACTGGAGTTGTACTTTGAAAGATCTTTTGTAAAATTTAGAAATGAAAAGTTTCAATTAAAGTCTCTCTTTCTCTCTCTCTCTCCTTTTTCCCTTTCTCATTTCCAGTCCTTCTCTTTCTATAATATTTTCGCCTTATGTTTTCAACTGAGGAAGAACACAGACGAAGGTGTGAAGTATGCTCCTCAAGTTAGAGATATTTGACGTCCTGTAGGAAGCTCATCTGTCAACTAGTTACGGAATAGAAGATGCGTCGCATAGTGATTGAGAAGTATTTTAAACTCAGTTAAAAAATAATTTCGTCATTTTTATCAAACCATGAAACATGCCTGAAGAATAAAACAAAACCAAATAGGGGAATTCTCTACGGCCTCTTAATTACATGACTTTTGCTGAACGAGGACAAGTCGGTTTCATTGTGAAGGAATCGAACCCTTTCCGTGGATTTGAATACATTGTAAACTACCAGGAAAATTTCTCTAAATTTCTGATCCTTTATGCAATGAAGTCCAAGAAAGCAACAGAAACAACATACGTCAATTTTGTTAGATAACTCCACCTGTCGTACTTTAGTCTGACAACGGAAAAGAATTCACATCTTCCGTCGGCAATGAAATTAAATTAATTTTCCTGCGAATGAGCCTTGTCCAGGGACCTCCAAGATATCGACAGTCCCAAGGAGGAATTGAGAGGTCTAACTGTGATGTCAAGCAGATGCTGATAGCCTGGAGTATTGACAATGACTCGACTTAGTAAGGTGAAGGTTTCCTATTTGTCATACTTCAAAAAACTCATCTCTACATAGAAACCTAACACCCTTGGAAGTGTTTTGTGGTCGGAGAGGGACATCAGGTTTAGAAAGGACAAGTCTGTCCAAAGATGTCACTGAGAAACTTGAAACAAAAGAGGAGCTTAAGCAGTTATTGCCTGAAAGGACAGATTCAGAAGTTGACAATCTATAAGCCATGGACAGTTCGGAAAACAATAGCGACAACAACGGAAATGTAATTTACAAAGAAGTAAAAGAGACTGGAGGCCCTATAGAAGTCACGGTTTCTGAAAGCGATTCAGATTCTGAAGGAGAAATATCTAAAAAAAAAATAAGCAGGCACTTGTCCTCGTTGGATGGCTGTAGAAAAGATGCAATATTTATGCAAAAGAAAAGCAGAGCAGAATGCTTCATACAACTCGCACTCAATTCGTACCTCTTCATGAAAATGATGCAGTTCTTGTCCCGTTGACTGAGTTTGACCGGGAAGATTGGACTACAGGAACATCCAAGGCCTAATTATTTCAGTCCGAAATTATACTTATCGTATTGGAACGACCCACGGAATTATAAACAGTTCGATATCAAGAACCCAGCTTTTAAAAGCTGACTATGCAATAATAAGAAGAAACATTTGGACGAATTACCACATTGCATTCATTGTATTGTGGTCAAGGTTTCACAAAATGTTCTTTTATGGGTCTTCAGTAACAAAAAGATGTCATTGCAAAAAGAATCAAACGTTATGCCTTACCCATTACCACTCACAACAGGGTAATCTGGTTAGTAAATTAAAAGTTTTACGTTTTTTAATGATTTTATTCATTTTCTTAAATTCTGAATGAGAGATGTTTTGGTTTTCCAAACATGTTTTATGCATGCAGCATGTATTTTTTTATTAAATTGTGCAGATTATATGTGTTTAATAAAAAATAATAAATTATATAAAATCTATTGAAAATAAAATAAAAGTAGCTGATACGAAAACTAAGTACATTGCCTATGTAACAATTTAGGCTGCCTAATTTACGAATTAGGCGGCCTAGTTTAGGAATTAAGCAGTTTTAAAATAAGTTTACACGTTAGGCAACGCCATTGCCTAATATACAAATCAGGTAAATCGATTGCCTAGTCTACAAATTAGGGAATTTCTCATATTAGGCATAAAATATCCATATATATATATATATATATATATATATATATATATATATATATATATATATATATATATATATATATATATATATATATATATATATATATATATACGTCTTAATAGGTTTGCTGAAGGTAATCATCTATTCACTAGTTTGCAATTTGGTTTTCGTAAAGGCCTTGGAGCATGTGATGCCCTTCTTACAATCTCCAATGCTGTACAGAAATCCCTTGATTGTGGTCGGGAAGTTCGTATGATTGGCCTTGATTTTAGTGCTGCCTTTGACCGTGTTAATCATGAGGCCCTTGTTTTCAAACTGAAACAGTTGGGAGTGGGTGGGTCGTTTCTGAGCATTACTATTGATTTTTTAAGTAATAGATCTCAAAGAGTTGTTGTTGATGGGCACCATAGTGATTATAGGAATGTGATATCCGGTGTTCCACAGGGTAGTGTTCTTGGCCCATTAGTTTTCATACTATATACACATGACATGTGGTTTGGCCTAGAAAACAAGCTTGTTGCATATGCAGATGATGCTACTCTCTTTGCATCAATTCCATCCCCTGAATGTAGATCTAGGGTTGGTGAATCCCTTAATAGAGATTTAGCTAGAATTAGTGCATGGTGCAAATTATGGGGTATGAAGTTGAATCCTAACAAAACTCAAAGTATGATTGTAAGTAGGTCAAGGACGGTGGTTCCTCAACATCCGGATCTCAGTATTGATAATGTTTCTTTAAATATGTATGACTCTTTCAAAATTTTAGGTGTGATTCTCGACAGTAAATTTACTTTTGAGAAACATATAAGGTCTGTGTCTTCTTCAATTTCACAAAAAATAGGCTTATTGAGAAAGTCTTTCAAGATTTTCGGTGATCAATCTATTCTGAAGAAGTGTTTTAATTCTTTCATTCTACCTTGTTTTGAGTATTGTTCTCCTGTCTGGCGTTCAGCTGCTGATTCTCATCTTAATTTGTTGGACAGAAACTTACGGTCTATTAAATTTCTTATTCCTGATCTAGGTATTAATCTCTGGCACCGTCGTTCAATTAGTTCATTATGTATGTTGCATAAGATTTTACACAACTCTGACCATCCTTTACATTCAGATCTCCCTGGACAATTCTATCCTGTTCGTAATACTAGGCAGGCAGTTAATTCTAATAGCCAGGCCTTCTCCATCACGAGGCTCAATACTACGCAGTACTCTAGAAGTTTTATTCCAGCTGTGACCAAGTTGTGGAATGATCTTCCTAATCGGGTGGTTGAATCAGTAGAACTTCAAAAGTTCAAAGTTGGAGCAAATGCTTTTTTGTTGACCAGGCGGACACAGTCTTTTTATAGTTTATTTATGACATATTTGTTTTTGATGTTGTTGATAGTTTATTATATGACATGTCTGTTTTGACGTTGTTTCTTATTTTAGAATGATTTATTGTTAATTTGTTCTCTTCATTTATTTATTTCCTTATTTCCTTTCCTCACTGGGCTATTTTTCCCTGTTGGAGCCCCTGGGCTTATAGCATCTTGCTTTTCCAACTAGGGTTGTAGCTTGGATAGTAATAATAATATATATATATATATATATATATATATATATATATATATATATATATATATATATATATATATATATATATATATATGTATATATATATACATAAATATATATATATATATATATATATATATATATATATATATTTATATATATATATATATATATATATATGTATATATATATGTGTGTGTATATAGATTCATATATATACACACGCACGCACACATACAGACACACACACACACACACACATATATATATATATATATATATATATATATATAGATATATAGATATATATATATATATATATATATATATATATATATATATATATATATATATATACATACATATATATATATTTATATATATATATATATATATATATATATATATATATATATATATTTATATATATATATATATATATATATATATATATATATATATATATATGTGTGTGTGTGTGTGTGTGTGTGTGTGTGTGTGTGTGCGTGTGTGTGTGTGTGTAGGATAGATTAGATATGAACATTTTGACTGCTAACTCTATTGCTAATTTTGGAACGAATAATCCAGGCTTAGAGAATGTGATGGGTTTCTCTGATCTTGTCTAAGTTGCAAAGGAAAGATGTGCACATTTCATAAGTTTCTGGTAAATTGAAAAAAAAATAGAAAATCTTGTCACTGGTGGTACTCTTTTCCATCACAAGGTCTTAGTCAACTTTAAATGGACTTCCCTATATGGTAATTACATAAATTAAAAGGATCACATTGCAATTAATAAAGAGAGATGGAGGACCGAAAAAATGTAAAAAGATATACAGGTACAGATATTGGTGGTGATCACCAGATCCTCATTGTCACACTGAAATTAAAATTGAAAGCACCAAACAGAAAGATAGGTTGAATACCTGGATTTGATGCAACTAAGCTTCTAGAAAATGATCACAGAAAAATTTCGATTGGTTTTAGGATTTGATGTTAAGTCTTAGAGACTTAACAATTAATGAAGAATGGTGTGATATTAAAACATATAAGTCAGTGTGTGGTGAAGTTTTTGTGACACGCAGTTACAAGGAGAAGGCCATAATTATCAAATAATACTTGGTATAATACAAAAAGGAGACAAAGACAGTAATTGACTGTAGATAGTTTTCGAGGAAGTAATGGAAATTCTAAGGTAGAGCACGCTAAGTATTCCAGTATTGATAGTGATGTCAAAAGAAAATCCAGGAAAGACTGGAGAAAATATTTAAACGAAAACACAGAAGAGGCTGACAAAGCTATGAATATGGGAAGTGGTCATGGTGTAAGAACAGCTCATAGAATTGCCAATGAAAGGCCTACAGAAGATCAAGAAAGACAACATTAGATGGAACCCTTTAGTGTGGTCATGAATAGGGGATGCGGAGGGAATAATTTGATTGATATACCTGAACCTTTGTTAGAAGTCGAAGCTATCATTAAAAAAAATAAGAGCTACAAACCCCCTGGATACGATGGAATAACTGCTGAGATGATACTGGCTGAAAAGGATGTGATCCCAAGAACATATACACAATTATTTTACAGAATGTGACATGATGAGGCAAAACACGATGAATGGGAGTTACGAGTGTTGGTGAAAATCGCAATATATATATATATATATATATATATATATATATATATATATATATATATATATATATATATATATATATATATATATATATATATATATATATATATAGACCGGACTGATTGCTATAATAACAGAAACATCACATGGACGTCAGTTGTTATATATATATATATATATATATATATATATATATATATATATATATATATATATATATATATATATATATATGGTAACGGCTATTCTAAAGAAACTAGCGAGAAAAATTGATGAGACGCTAAGAGATGAACAAGCAAGATTTTGAAAATGTAGAAGTATCACAAGAGGTTGGGTTCAAGATAAATAGGAGAAAGACAGAGATGATGAGAATGGATTATGAAATGGGAGATGAAAAATAATTGGAAGGAGAAAGAATTTAATGAGGTAGACTCATTTAAGAATTTAGGAACTATGATCTCTAATACAAAGTCCATCGAATTGGAGTTTAATGTAACACTGTAAGAAGGAAATAACACAATAGCTAGGTTGAATAAAATAAAAATCAGGTAATATATCAGTTAAGTGAGATCGGTGCCACACTGAAATTAAAACTAAAACAAGTAAGCGTCTAGATGATGAGCACAGAGACATTATTTACGATTGAATATAGGAATTGATGTTCCAGTCTTGGAGACTTTAAGAGACAATGAGCAGACAATTAATGAAGAATGGTGTGATATTAGGAACATGCAAGTCAAGAGAAAGCCATATAAGTAAAAAAATACGTCAGATACTACAAAAAGGAGACAAAGATAGGAACTGATCGTTTAAAGTTTTCGAGGAAGTATTGAAAATTCTAAGGTATAACACTCTGAGTATTCCAATATTGATAGTGAGGTCAAAAGAAAAGACAGGAGAGACTGGAAAGAATATTTGGACAAGAAGGCAGATGAGGCTGACTAATTTATCAATACTGTTAGTGACCATGATGTAA
>NC_090729.1:19165133-19175133 GCF_036898095.1 Palaemon carinicauda | reverse complement strand
TACGGTAACTAATAAGTATATTTGTTACCTTAGTAAAGATGTAAGTTTAGTGCACAAACACGAATTCCTGGTACGTACATGCACCAAGGTTCCGTGTATATATATACATATATATATATATATATATATATATATATATATATATATATATATATATATATATATATATATATATATATATATATATATATATATATATATATATATATATATATATATATATATATATATATATATATGGCTTATATATTTTATTAGATGCCCAGAGATTCTTTATTTTAACATTTAGGGCTTATATATTTTATAAGGGGCCCAAAAAATTATTTATATTATAAATGTTTTTAAAATGGTTTTAAAATGTAAATGTTTTAGAGTCTCTTCAACTACATATTACTAGCGTATTGACTTCTTTTCGTGCACAACACTTTCCCAAGACAATTTTACTCCTTTGAGCGAATGAAGGGGCCAATTTCAAACGGCTTTAAATTGGAACAAATAAGGAGTTTTTTCTGGACATGGCAAAACGTTCTGTTTGAGCTCCATCTTACTTTTCCTTAACCTACGCCAAACAAAGATGATAACGGCGATAAATATCATTACTGTAACACTGATTGCTGCTAGTAACACGTAAAAATTAAGATCTGCTTAAGTCGGTGACTGGTGGTTCATCTCGGTTAATTTCATCAACCGCTCATTAACCGCTTAGCCACTCATGCGTTGTATGGGAGAGGTAAAGATGGGATTGTAGTGGACCACGTGAAATTCACGAAGTAGCCCCATTCTCTGATGATAGTGTTAATTCCTCGAACCGTGTGATTCGTGGATGTACAGATGCAACCGTCTGATGCAACGAAGATTTTGGAATAGGACGTGGATCCGTCCGGGCATGATACATTGAAACCGGCCTTGTCGTATCGTATCCACGAGCCGTTGTTCAGTCTTCAATTGATCTTATTATCATCGAAGAAATAAAGTTTTTTCAGACAATTTTCATGTATATGGGAGAGAGCACCGTTTAGCATTATACCTAACTCGCATGATCCCATTAATTTTTTATGGAATTCAAAGGAGTCAGCTGTACATATTTTTTTATTCATTTTGTCTGAACAGTGAGTTAATTTATCTAAGTCTTTAATGCCCGTATATGTTTCCTTGTCCGGGGAAATCAATACGTGTCCTGTCGAACTGGATATTACTGGGCTTGAGTTATTCGTCATGAAAGTCGGAAATGGTGATATCCTGTATGATTGGCAGGCATCGGAAGAATCAAAAGGAATTGCAATCCTAATCCAGTAATTTTCAACTCTTACTGTAATTAGGCTGAAATAAAATTCTAACCTACATGCGTCTAACAAAGGAATATAACCTAATTTCTCCCGTCCGTTCTCCACAATTAAGGTTAAGTCTCTTATCAGCAACAAATGCGGTGACAGAACACTTTTAGTCGCTAACGTAATAGCTTCCACATAGTCTTTTGATTTCTCAATGAAATGTGCAATTTTATTATGGATATGATCTATTTTTGAAATATAATACGTTAACGTTGCCAACAAGTCTTTTACTTCCATAATCTGACTGATATTACTAGAAAGTTCGTTCACCAAAATCATAATTTGATTGATTGAAGTTAACTGATTCCTTAGTTTTGATAAAATTAATTTGTTTTCATGTGTTAAAAACTCAATTTTCTTATTTTGATTACTAATCTTAAGACGATTTGAAATCCCAAAGCCTAAACTTGCAACAGATCAAAAGATGTTTAGTGCGGCAAAAATAAACGTGTTACGTTTTTCAAGGTTAGTGTGTCTTACTGTCCACATCAAAAGGTCACGAGCCAAAGATTCTGCCTCGTAAGTCTTATTTTGCAAGTCGTCGGATAGCATCTCTGCAACTTTTAGTGTCGGTGCAAGCGAACTCTCTGTATTAAAAGGAAATTGTCTTCTATGCATTTCATTTAATGAAGCAGCAAACCTTGAAATGGCGCTCTTTAAGCTAGTGACGTCACTCTCTGGGAGAAAAATTGCTTGCATGCGTACTTCTATAACTATGTTACTAGATGTAATAAAAACGTCTTCTTGTCTCTCTACTGTAGTGCCATATTTAAAATCTATACTTTTAGTTTTAGAGCTCTTCCCACACGAGAAAAATGTCTGAGCGAACAATATCACTTCTAACAATAAAAATTTCATATTGGAAACCTGTAATGAGAAAAATATATATGTATTTAGTCTTGTATTAAGAAGAAAAAATGTTAACATATGTTTCATAGATAAAAAAATAAAAAAAAAATCCCTAACTTCCTTCTCTCTTATTTTAATTTCTTATGTGAGCCAATGGTACAATTCTCTCATAAGTGGGTTGGAATACGTTTTGAACTCTAAATCTATTGGCCGTTAATGTTTCCAAAATGCTAAATGGGCCTTCAAACTTAGATGTTAGTTTATAATTGAGTCCTTTACGTACATTTACCTGTATGTATACATTATCACCCACGGTATATGTTTTAGTTGGCTTCGCTATTTTATTATGATTCCTTTTCATTATGATTTGTGATTCTTCTAAATTCTTTCGAAGGGTATTAAAATGACTTTTGCTTCCATTTATACATTCTTTTACAGGATTTGATAAATTAGTTGTAGGCGTTAATACATGGAAATGCGTTCTAACTGGGGTACCATACAATGCCTCGTGCGGCGACATTTTAATTGATATATGATATGAGTGATTCAGAGTACTTAGTACCGCAGGTATTGCAATACCCCAGTTGGGGTCTGATCCCCCTAGTGTTAATCTTAATATGTTTAAAACCTTCCTATTCGCTCTTTCCACTAGCCCATTCGACTCTGGGTGATAGATCATGGTATTGATTTTCTTTATGCTAAGGAATACACACAATGAGGTGAGGAAATGATTATTAAATTCTCCACCCGAGTCTGAGATTATCATATGTGGAATTCCATGTTTACAAATGCAACACTCGTAAAACTTCCTAGCGCATTCAATCGCAGTTGTAGTTTTAAGCGCTATCAGTTTTGGATATCGAGTCAAAGCATCTACAATTAATTACTAAGAGGTACTTATTTCCTCTGTCTGACTCGTAAAATCCTGTTAATAAATCTAAATGTATCCTTTCAAAGGGTTGATTGGGCACGGGATAAGCCCCTAGGCTGACAGGTGTTTTCGTGTGCCCTTTGTTTTCCTGACAAGTGCGACAATTAGCTATGTGTTTTTTTATATCTGTAAGCATCGTATGGCAATAAAACAATGATTTGGCTTTCTGTGACATTATGGAGAACCCCGGGTGGCCAAGCAATGGATTTGCATGCAACCAATTTAGGACAGTGGATATAAGTGAGATTGGTACCACTACCTGGTCGTTAGTCACATATGGTGTATTGCGGGTTTTCCTTGTTACTGATCTACACAGAATATTGTCTTTGATTATATAATTCTGCTGCATATACTTCATATATTCCTTTTCCTTACGATTTCCTTCCAAAGCATTTATAATTTTTTCTAATTTCTGATCTTTTCTTTGCTCAGTCTGTAATAATTCAGCGCTCTAGCCCAGATCTTCTTGTTCAAATACAATTTTAACAATAGGCATGTATGTTGATATATCTATTAATTCAGCTAATGGCTCCGTACAAGATGACACGGGGTTGCGTGATAATGCATCAACAATGATATTTGCTTTCCCTGGTAAATACCCGATTCTCGCCCCAAAGTCTTGAATGATCAAATGCCAACGAGTTCGTTTGGGGCTGTGACTAAAGCCTTTGAAGAAGTCGGTTAGGGGTTTATGATCAGTAAGAACCTTGACGGGATAACCGTATATTATGAACTTAAAATGCACTAGTGAATTAATAATAGCTAGTCCTTCCTTGTCTATTACTGCATAATTACTTTCGGAAGTTCTCAGTTTTCGTGAATAAAAAGCTATCGGGAAAAACTGTTTTTCATATTGCTGAAGCAATACCCCTCCTACTCCCAAGTCTGAGGCGTCTGTTGCAATGAAGAATTCCTTACCGAAGTCAAGAAATTTTAAGATTGGAGAACTACACAGTTCATCTTTTAAGGTATTAAATGCCTGTTGATGCTGCTCAGACCATATGAAATCTACGCCCTTCTTCGTAAGATCAGTTAGGGACGTGGCTATTATTGAATAATTGCATATAAAATGCCTGTAATATCAACTACACCCCAGAAATTGCTGTATCGGAAAGTTACGGATAGCCAACACCTTATCATGGACTACTTTAAGACCTTGGCTAGATACCGTAAAACCCAAATAGACCAATTCTGTTTTGAAAAATTCCCACTTACTAATTTTTCCCCTTAAGTTATGTTGTCTTAGTCTCTGTAGTACTAGTTCTAGTTTACGTAGATATTCTTCTAAGGTATTGGAAAAGATTACAAGGTCGTCCATATAAGCATGCTATATATCCCCTAGCAGGTCTCCAAACACTATGTTAATCATTCTTGTAAATGTTATGGGAGAACAACGTAAACCAAAAGGCATACATAAAAATTCATAATGTCCCCTGGCTGTGCTGAAGGCTGTGTATGGGATACTATTTTCTTCTAATGATATCTGGTGAAAGCCTTTAAGTAAGTCCAAGCTGGTAAAATATCTATTTTGACATAACAAAGATAAAATATCGTCAGTACATGGCACTGGGAATCGACCAGGGATCGTTTCCTCATTCAAGCAACGGAAATCTACGCAGATACACCATGTTTGATCTTTTTTCGGTATAACTATTAATGGAAAATTATAAGGGCTGTTCGATTTCCTAATGACTCCTTCTTCTAGCATTTTACCTACTTCATCATTTATCTCATTCTGGAATTTCATAGGGAGTCTGTACGAGGGTACATAGATAATTTTCTGCTTGTCCTTTAACATTATTTGATGTTCGATAACATCTGTTTTTCCTAAGGATCCATCCGTAGTGGAAAAAACATCAAGATATTCAGTTAAAAGTCCAAAAATTTTCTGCTGAATTTCTTCTTCTTGAATGTCTTTAATGATTTTATTTCTAATAGATTGCAGAAGAGATTCATCCACAACTGATTGAGCGTAATTGACTTCAGCGACGGTAAGAATAAGATGTTTATAAACTTCTACATCCAAGATCTGTTGATTTTTGTGAATTACTAAAGTGGCATTTAAATGATTACAGACTTCAATATTACATTGTTGTTGTGAGCCATCTGTATAAATAGCTTGTGTGACGGACAATCCGTTAGTTTTCATAGTGTCAGAAAGGATTAATATTTCAGATCCTGGTAACGTTTTCTTTACTTGCACTATTAAATTTGAAGGTACGTTCGGCTCGATAGATTGCATGCAAGAGGATATTACGGGTGAACGAGAATTCTGTTGAGTTGCATATATTATTTCTTTATTAATGAGACAAGTTATTGGTTCTTCAACGTACGTTACTGTTTTATTTGTCGTCTCCTTTTAATCCAAAACTGATTTTAAGGTATTAGAAGACTTATAGAATTTTCCTTTGATATACACGCCATGCTTGGCAGGGGCTAAGATAATGTTTTGATTGCCCATAGACGGGTATCCAAAATTACAGCTGGATACATATCAATGTGTTGTACAACGACAAAGGTATCGGCAAACGTGCGCTTACCGACCTTGAACTGAACATGAGTTACGCCTATTACATTTAATTCATTATTTCCTATACCCGAGAGCCTTACTCCGGACTTTTCTATAGGGAAGTTTGAAAACAACAAATTATGTGTCCTCAAATCCATGATATTACGTGGACTACCAGACTCAAAAAATAATGATAAGGATCGGTGTTCTAAATTTACAACATTTAATATTGGTCGTAACTCATTTTGGCTTATCATTGTGTGAATTTGTTGCAAATCTACGGGAGCATGCACTGATTTATTTGATTCGGTCGTGTGTTTCATAGGAAAATCTATTGCCTCACAATGATCTGATAAAACATTAAATGGATTATTTAATACTACTGATGTTGATTTGAATGACCCAACATCACTTTCTTCTCCACTGGAGTTAATTCTGTGGTATTTGCTTTGCTCTGCACAATCTGAAAATTAGTCTGACCCTGCGAGTTCTGGCTAGACGGCCCAGGATCAGAGATATTTGAAGAACTGTTTGTTTGTTTTAAATTCTGAACTGCATTGACGTTTGGCTGTTTCTTCTTATTGAACTGAGGATTTTTCTTTTTATTTCCATATGGAACTGACTGTGGAATTGACTGTGGAATTGACTGCGTATTTCTAGGATTCTGTTGTGTCTTACGCGAGTAGCACTGATTATATGAATGAGTTGAACTATTATGTAACGAACAGAATCTCATTCTGCAGTCTGCAATCAAGTGACCTTGACGTTTGCAATTATAACACGTCATTCCTGCAGCTTAACTATTATTAACTATGTTTACTTGTTGTGGATTTGTTTAATTTTTTGCAAAAACTTTTGTAAACAAGGAATCAAGATCAGTACTTAGACATGTGTTTCTTTATCTGTTTATATACATCCAATTCTGTACTTGCTGGCGTTAACTTTTTATCAAAACAAAGAACTAAAGCTTTTAGCAACATAAGTGTCATGTAAGTTATATACATTAATCGTAAGAAATCTTTCACGGAGATGTTATCTCTAGTAACCCAAGAGGAATTACCTAAAATACCTTGATACTCGTTTAGCCTATCGGCAATGAGATCTGCTCTCTCTATAACATTAAGCCGAGCCATAGTGGCTTGATTAAGTGTATTTCTTAATGTTAAAACTACATCTAAGGCTTCCTCACCGCCATAGACCGCACGCAGCCTAACTTTGAAATCATCCCATGTAACTGCCTCTTGAAATGAAACTCCCCTCAAGTACGCACTCGCATCTCCTTTAGGAAAGTCTGTAAAACTTTTAGCTTCTTGTAATTGTACAAAAGGGTCTATAATTTGTTTAGCATTTAAATGGGCGTCGACGGAAGAAATCCACGACTCAACATTCAGAGGTAAGAACCCATTAACTTGACCTTGAAAAGGAAGGATAGCTGATCTCGCATTTACTAACATAACAATGGGAGCGGGGATGGGGTTACTCGGGCTGGGGTTGGGGTTATTTGGACTCACAGGAGGTGTCATGTTTACTTTAACTTGTTTTTTATCTCTTCGATTCCTTGCAATCCAATCAGAATCTCTAAATGAATACAGACGTCCACTGTGTAAACGCATAAACACTATTCAATAAAGATTATAACATAATCCCCCAATACAATGATACTAATATGAAGATATTTCCCGAGAACTTCTGAAAGAAAACGGAATTATCACAGATAGATTGAAAATTCTAGACGCGAATTCGAAGTTGAATACAGTTTCCTTTAATGAAAGAAAAAATGAAGATTAACAAACAACTCACCCTAGCAATAATGGACGATCGACTCGTGATAACAACACTTCACTGTCTAAAACTGAAATAAATAAAGAAATGTACTTAGCTTGAGTTTATATGGGCGAGGGGTGATGTCGTCATTTCCTCTCTCTCTCACTGGTTTGCGAGAGTTTTGCTTTTTTGGTGAATGTTTTCGGTCCGATTTCCCGTTGTAATGTTGAACGTAGTGTTTCCTGGATATGATTCTTGAATGTTTATTAAATGTTGAATGTCAGTCCTTCGTTTTCTTAAGATGTTGATTGAAGATCCAGTTACTCAGTTTGCATTACATTTATAGTTGATATTCAATATGTTCATTTCTTCGGTGGACGTAGATACTTCGTCAAAATTGTAGATTCATTACTGTCGATACTCTTGTTACTAAAGTTGATTTAAGTTAAACGCTGCCACCAATTGTTGGTGTTGTACTGTTATAAACACATATTATGTTTCCAATCAAATGTCTCTTCAATGTGTTATGTATTTTAGACTTTGTAGATTACTTCTTCTGAATAAGTCTAAGTAAGTTAACTTAAAAACAGTTTAATAACATCTCCATCACAGGAGTATAGATGGTTTGGTCGGATGACCATTCCGTATGACAGGTTGATCAGAACTAACTAAAATATCAATATTGATTATAACGTATAGTTAGTTATCTCAGCATTTAATGATATATGTAAACACAACATTAATACAGGAATACAGGAAGGCACCTGGATCCGGTTGAAACACAACTCTTCTCAAGGTTTGTTTTGTGTTTACTCTTCATGGAAAATGTTACATTGCAAATCGTTAGCTTGGTCTTGACTTTTGCATCCTGCTTATGACTGACTTGGCGTTCTCACACTCCTCCTAACTTCTACATTGACCTCTTGGGTCATGAATTTAATCATGTAATTTTATACACATTACATATATATGAGCATAATATGTCAGTATCAGGAAACCATTCATGTTTAGAAAGAACAATGTACCAACGTTTGTTAACCAGTTTTGTAGTGCAGCACTAGACTAACCTATTCAGGATGCCAAAATACTTCAAATCATTCAATCAATCAATCAATCAATGGACTAACCTATGCTTTGAAAATAGTTCTCACGTTGTGTGCCACCCAGTTGTTCACAATTATTAGAATTTCTATTTTCTAATTAGAAAATTAAACGTTTGATACTTGCGTTGATGTATTTTTTCAGTCTATATTGTTGCAACTATTTGGATTTTTTCTTTTTTTTAGAATTGATCCCTTGAGATTATAACAAAGTTTAAATCAATGCCTGCAAGGGTGAGATTGCTCAGGTGCTCTATTTATGTTTTTCAATATGTCTGATAGATTTATCCACTTTTTATCCAATGCATATATATTGTTCAATCAGTTGCAAATATATACAGTATAGCTACGATAGGTCTATGAATGTATTTCTATGCCCATGGTTTAGCAAACTTCACTCCACTCTCGTTTTTAGGGCCCTAAAACCTAGTTTCCATCCTAATAAGTAATTCTAAGTCCTTGTGTTTTTACACGGATTTTTGAAGAGCAGATTAGGTTTTATTAGAAAGGAAACATTTGTATGATTATTAATTTTTTCGAAACAATATAGCTCCCCTTAAGTCAATTCTTATTGACATCCCTCTCTCTCTCTCTCTCTCTCTCTCTCTCTCTCTCTCTCTCTCTCTCTCTCTCTCTCTCTCTCTCTCTCTCTCTCTTCTCTCTCTCTTAGTATCAACGTTGCTCGTGTCATTTCTTTCATTGACAAAGAAGCCTGTGAAAAATATCTTTTTGTTTGTCTGCTGTTCGTTAAAATTGCTTTTATGGCGAGCCAGCAAACTCCTCTGTGCCACCCGTGTGTCACACGATCTTACATAGTGAGGACATCTCTCTTTTTTGTATATATTAATCTTAGTATCTTTGCACTCCCCTCATACTGACAGTAACTTGCATCAATCAGCCTTTTTAATTTTCATTGTTAACTGTTAACAGAACCGGTTGCTGGTTGGAAGAGAACTAGCATGTTGAATTGTGTGACCTTCTTGCCGGGACCTAATTTGTATATATACTCGGTGTGTCTATTTGACTCACAACCTACTTTTACATATATCTGTTATACTTGGAAATTAATACCTGAACTCTGAGAAATTATGCAACTCCCAGACGGTAGTGTATAAACTCACTGATTATCCAAAGGTCTCTTTCGTACACTCGAAACAAAGTTAGGTAATTACTTTACTTGAACTCTTCAAAACCTCTTACTTCAAATCTAGTCAGGGAATACAAGCAAGGACTATAAGAAATATTGGTGATCAAAACAATACACACTTTACAAAAATAAATATATTCTATAAAAAGTTTTAACACTTATGCAACAAAGATTATCTGCAAAATTGAATTACTAAAATATTAAATCTAAACAGAAACATTAGACTAATATAATAAAATATTTCACTCTGAAAATAATATAATCACTTTTTTCACTGAAAATAAAATTTTAAACAAATATTTAATCATATTTGTTAATGAAAATAAGTATCACTTGAACACTCTAAGGAGTGAATACCAATTGAAACTT
>NC_090729.1:19155133-19157633 GCF_036898095.1 Palaemon carinicauda | reverse complement strand
TTCAAATTTAATTATGGAAAACTGCTCTGCGTTGTAGCTGTCTAATGAGAATTTTCTTCATTAGAAGCCGCAAGTCTTCATTTAAGAGGAGAAAATACGACTGATTTTAGGGCCCAAAAGAACATAGATGTCTTTTTGTCGGTTAGTTTCATATTGTAAATTTAGATACACATATCTCTATTCTTTGTCTTACTTTACATATTCTAACTCATAAGCAATTCCTTTCATGTTGTTTACTGCTAGACTAGTGCATTATTATGGCGAAACCAATATCGTTCGTTTCAGAAGGGTGCTCATGTTACCAAAGCTGATGAAGCTTGTGGACATTTATAAATAAAGTTTCAGGTTTATCAACATGATGTGTTTATAACTTTTCACTACATTTTGACCTTAATAGGGTTGATTTCAATATGGCCGGATTTGCTTTCTTAAACGTTTACTTTGTCATTTTTTTTTATCAGAAACCTTTTCACTTCATATTTTTTAGTTACATTTTCATTTCTGTCAAGATTACCCATTTTCTACCTTTATCACTTAAGGAAGTGTATATTTCCACAATCATTTTATTCTTGTCTTTGGCCCTAGTCTTTCATGTATGTAATAAATGCACATGATATAAACGTTCTTCCTTTGAAATTGGGAATAAAAAACGTTATGTATTAAGAAAGTGTTTTATAATGGAAATGTCAATACATGGTATTTTCCATTTGGCGAGAAAATATTACCATCCAGGTTTTACCGTTAAAATTTTCTCCTTTAAGTAGAACATTTCCAAATTAAGAATGTTTTATTTAGCAAAGAATAGGATCATCGGTTTTATAATATTTATATGGAAACATATAAATAGGGTTTGATCAATCAACTATGTTCTCATGAGTGCAGCAACAAGGTGACCCACCGTTCCTTCTCCCGTTTGGCCAACCGTTAATCAAGTTAAGCTTAACTGACGCAATGAGTTTGGGAAAGTTAAAATTGCCAAGGGTTTCCTTGGCTTCCCTCGGAGTAGGAACAAACTTTTGATCTCGGATGTAAAACTTTTTTCTTTTTTTCTGAAACAATTAATCCTATTTACAAAATTTAGGTTTTATTAGACTAAACAGTGAAAGTTATATAAATTCTGGGAAGCATTAACAGATTAGTGTATGTTAGTGGCGGTATAGTGCTTTTCCAAGCTTTTAAAACTACGTGGCTCTCTCAACCTTTGGTTGCTACAATGGGGAAATATTAATACTTTGTTTCTTCCTCATATGTAAATAAACTCTAATAATTCGCCAGTATTTTACATTACATGACGCTAATGTATTTTTAGAAGACGACTGAAAGGGATAGTCATTTTTTTTATGTAACGGAATCTTTTATTTGCTCCCTGAGTATCTATATAAAATTCCTCTTGTTATTATTATTATTATTATTGTTATTATTATTATTATTATTATTATTATTATTATTATTTTTTTTTATTATTAGCTAAGCTACAACCCTATTTGGAAAAGCAGGCTGCTATAAGCCCAAGGGCTCCAACAGAGAGAAATAGCCAGGTGAATAAAGGAAATAAGAAATTAAATAAACTATATGAAAAGTAATAAACAATTAAGATAAATTATTTGAAAATAGTAACAACTTTAAATCAGATCTTTCATATATAAACTAGAAAAGGAGACTCATGTCAACCTGTTCAACATAAAAGCATTTAACAGCAAATTTTTAACTTTTGAAGTTCTACCTGTTCAACTACTCGATTAGGAAGATCATTCCACAACATGGCCATAGCTGCAAAAAAACTCCTACAATACTTTACAGTATTAAGCCTCATGATGAAACCCTGAATATTAGAATTAACTGCATTCCTAGTATTACCAACATGAAGGAACTGTCCGGGAAAATCTGAATGTAAAGGATGGTCAGAATCATGAAAAATCTTATGGAACATGTATAGCCAACATTCTGAACGACGATGCCAGATATTAATATCTAAATCAGGATTAGGAAATATATACCGTAAGATCCTGTCTAACTGATCAAGATGAGAATCAGCATCTGAAGACTAGAATGGAGAATAACACTTGAAACAAGATAGAATGAAAGAATGAAAACATTTTTTTTTTTTCAGAAAAGATTGATCACTGAATATCAATAAAACATATTTTTGTGCAAATGAAGAAAAGATAGACCTAAAGTGTTCCTCAGAAGTAAAGTTGCTGTCAAGAATCACACATTAAATTATAAAAAAAGGAATCATACAGAGTTAAAGGAACATTATTATTGCTGAAATCCGAATGTTGAGGAGCCACTGTCCTTGACCTACTTACAATCGTACTTTGAGTTTTTTAGGATCAAAGTTAATGCCCCATAATTTTCACCTTCCACTAATTTTAGGTAGATCTCTTTTAAGGAACTCAGCAATCTTAGTTCTACATTCAGGAGATGGAATCGATGCAAAGAGAGTAGCATCAATTGCATATACAATGCGTATATAGTATGTGAAGTAATGGGCTAAGAA
>NC_090729.1:19149284-19154633 GCF_036898095.1 Palaemon carinicauda | reverse complement strand
AAAAAAAACAATCCCACAAGTAGTATAGAAATGGTATCCTGATAGAGGTATCTAAAGTAAAGGGTCGTTTATAGATTTATTGCCGATTCCCCCCCCCCCCCCACATTTTTATACTTTTCAGCTTTCTCCTTGTATAGGTCCAGAGGTTCCCCCCCCCCCCCAAAAAAAAGGGGAGTGAATAAGTATAAGAACGAAAATACTTCATGTAGGACCATCAGGGAAAGGAGATAACTGACAAGATCTGCCTTTGCTACATATCCAGTCTCTGCTTTATCCTCTCATCATCGTCTTCACCATCTTCATTATCTCCATTGTCTGTCCAGTATCGAGGATTCCCTGGAAAAATCTACTTCTTTAATGGGGTAATTGAATGTACAGAGCTCATGTTACACTGATGATTTAGCAATCTACAATACAGACGGAGGTATTTTTATACATTCTTCATTAGACAAAGAGAGATGTATAATAAATATCAGATATCCTGAGAATCTAAATTTAATTTTATTTGTGAGTAATTGATAAAGATCCTTACTTAATATTTGATACTATTATTATGGATCTAATAAACTACAGTGAGGCACAAACTTTTTTTAAGAGATGAAAACTAGTTAAAGTAGGTATTGGAGTGTTTTTCAATTCTGGCATGTGTCACTTAAAGTCGCTATCCTTTAAAAAACTATAAAACAGCTTCATCAAAGCGATGTCAATAAAGGAATCCTTTGTCCATACAAAATATAGAGTAAAGCAAAAAAAGATAAGAAAAACAGTCAACTATGCAGCCAGATATATATTCCTGGGAGGCTGACATGAATGAGATGAAACAAATGAAAACGAGGGTTTTTGGCCAAAGGAAATAAAATTCATTCACGTCCTGGAACTAACAATAGGCATCCGAGGTAAACAATAACCCCCATGTTTGGTAAAACATTCAGTGGTATGCACTATCTCTCTCTCTCTCCTCCCTCTCTCCTCTCTCTCCTCTCTCTCTCTCTCTCTGTGTATGAGAAAGCCTCCCCTCGGTATCAGAATTTCAGCTAAAAAAATAGTACCGAATCCACATTATGCAGTCTAGCATCCACCCTCATCAGATCTATAAATTGCTGTCTTTTCACGACTGTAATTTTTCCATTCTTAGTGCACTTTTTCACCAAAGCCCAGAAATCTAAAAAGTAAAGGTTAAACTAATTATCGTTTTACACGGAGGATTCAACCCGACGGTAGTTACAACTTACAAGACTGAAGTTCATACTTAACCACAACTTTTTCAATGATTATTATTATTATTATTATTATTATTATTATTATTATTATTATTATTATTATTATTATTATTTTATTGGCTAAAATACAACCCTAGTTGGAAAAGCAGGATGCTATAAGCTGAAGGGCTTCAACAGGAAAACAATAGCTCAGTGAGGAAAGAAATTAAGGGAATAAATAAGAGGAAATTTTTTTCCAAAACTCCCTAATATATAATTCGAGGATGACTAAATCATTAAGCTGTTGTCGTATCAGAGTGCCAACAAAAATAGCGGATTATAATCATAGGATAAAAATCTGCAGATATTTTTTTACAATTACAATAACCTATTAACAATGATCTGGTAGTAAGTAGTAATCATGGACTCCCTGATGCAATCGAAAATTAATTCGTCTATTTTTTTTTCCTTTATATCTATAAAAGTGGCAAACGTTGTCATTCTTTCAATGTTAATGAATGTTCCTTTTCTAACAGACAAAGTCTCCTACAAACATTTTACGTGACAGTGCCTTGTTTATCCCTTTCTCATTTCAAATTTAATTATGGAAAACTGCTCTGCGTTGTAGCTGTCTAATGAGAATTTTCTTCATTAGAAGCCGCAAGTCTTCATTTAAGAGGAGAAAATACGACTGATTTTAGGGCCCAAAAGAACATAGATGTCTTTTTGTCGGTTAGTTTCATATTGTAAATTTAGATACACATATCTCTATTCTTTGTCTTACTTTACATATTCTAACTCATAAGCAATTCCTTTCATGTTGTTTACTGCTAGACTAGTGCATTATTATGGCGAAACCAATATCGTTCGTTTCAGAAGGGTGCTCATGTTACCAAAGCTGATGAAGCTTGTGGACATTTATAAATAAAGTTTCAGGTTTATCAACATGATGTGTTTATAACTTTTCACTACATTTTGACCTTAATAGGGTTGATTTCAATATGGCCGGATTTGCTTTCTTAAACGTTTACCTTTGTCATTTTTTTTTATCAGAAACCTTTTCACTTCATATTTTTTAGTTACATTTTCATTTCTGTCAAGATTACCCATTTTCTACCTTTATCACTTAAGGAAGTGTATATTTCCACAATCATTTTATTCTTGTCTTTGGCCCTAGTCTTTCATGTATGTAATAAATGCACATGATATAAACGTTCTTCCTTTGAAATTGGGAATAAAAAACGTTATGTATTAAGAAAGTGTTTTATAATGGAAATGTCAATACATGGTATTTTCCATTTGGCGAGAAAATATTACCATCCAGGTTTTAACCGTTAAAATTTTCTCCTTTAAGTAGAACATTTCCAAATTAAGAATGTTTTATTTAGCAAAGAATAGGATCATCGGTTTTATAATATTTATATGGAAACATATAAATAGGGTTTGATCAATCAACTATGTTCTCATGAGTGCAGCAACAAGGTGACCCACCGTTCCTTCTCCCGTTTGGCCAACCGTTAATCAAGTTAAGCTTAACTGACGCAATGAGTTTGGGAAAGTTAAAATTGCCAAGGGTTTCCTTGGCTTCCCTCGGAGTAGGAACAAACTTTTGATCTCGGATGTAAAACTTTTTTCTTTTTTTCTGAAACAATTAATCCTATTTACAAAATTTAGGTTTTATTAGACTAAACAGTGAAAGTTATATAAATTCTGGGAAGCATTAACAGATTAGTGTATGTTAGTGGCGGTATAGTGCTTTTCCAAGCTTTTAAAACTACGTGGCTCTCTCAACCTTTGGTTGCTACAATGGGGAAATATTAATACTTTGTTTCTTCCTCATATGTAAATAAACTCTAATAATTCGCCAGTATTTTACATTACATGACGCTAATGTATTTTTAGAAGACGACTGAAGGGATAGTCATTTTTTTTATGTAACGGAATCTTTTATTTGCTCCCTGAGTATCTATATAAAATTCCTCTTGTTATTATTATTATTATTATTGTTATTATTATTATTATTATTATTATATTATTATTATTTTTTTTTATTATTAGCTAAGCTACAACCCTATTTGGAAAAGCAGGCTGCTATAAGCCCAAGGGCTCCAACAGAGAGAAATAGCCAGGTGAATAAAGGAAATAAGAAATTAAATAAACTATATGAAAAGTAATAAACAATTAAGATAAATTATTTGAAAATAGTAACAACTTTAAATCAGATCTTTCATATATAAACTAGAAAAGGAGACTCATGTCAACCTGTTCAACATAAAAGCATTTAACAGCAAATTTTTAACTTTTGAAGTTCTACCTGTTCAACTACTCGATTAGGAAGATCATTCCACAACATGGCCATAGCTGCAAAAAAACTCCTACAATACTTTACAGTATTAAGCCTCATGATGAAACCCTGAATATTAGAATTAACTGCATTCCTAGTATTACCAACATGAAGGAACTGTCCGGGAAAATCTGAATGTAAAGGATGGTCAGAATCATGAAAAATCTTATGGAACATGTATAGCCAACATTCTGAACGACGATGCCAGATATTAATATCTAAATCAGGATTAGGAAATATATACCGTAAGATCCTGTCTAACTGATCAAGATGAGAATCAGCATCTGAAGACTAGAATGGAGAATAACACTTGAAACAAGATAGAATGAAAGAATGAAAACATTTTTTTTTTTTCAGAAAAGATTGATCACTGAATATCAATAAAACATATTTTTGTGCAAATGAAGAAAAGATAGACCTAAAGTGTTCCTCAGAAGTAAAGTTGCTGTCAAGAATCACACATTAAATTATAAAAAAAGGAATCATACAGAGTTAAAGGAACATTATTATTGCTGAAATCCGAATGTTGAGGAGCCACTGTCCTTGACCTACTTACAATCGTACTTTGAGTTTTTTTAGGATCAAAGTTAATGCCCCATAATTTTCACCTTCCACTAATTTTAGGTAGATCTCTTTTAAGGAACTCAGCAATCTTAGTTCTACATTCAGGAGATGGAATCGATGCAAAGAGAGTAGCATCAATTGCATATACAATGCGTATATAGTATGTGAAGTAATGGGCTAAGAACACTACTCTGTGGAACACCAGATATGGGCCAAGAACACTACTCTGGGGAATACCAGATTTCACATTCCTATACTCACTATGGTGCCCATCAACAACAACTGTTTGCGATCTATTGCTTAGACATTCCATAATGATGCTAACAACTTTTCAAGTTTGAAAACAAGGGGCTCATGATTAACATGGTCAAAGGCAGCCCAAGGCCAGTCATACAGAGTTCACAATCAAGAAATTTCTCAAGAGCATTGGAAATTGTAAAAAAGGGTATCGCATGCTCTAGTTTCTTCACAAGAGCCAAATTGCAAACTAGGGAACAGATGACTATGTTCTGAAAACCTATTCAGACGTTTTACCAAAAGACGTCAAAAAAATTCTGATAATATGGGAGTTATGGAGATTGGGTGGCAATCAGTTGTAATTGAGCTATCACAAAAAAATTTACATAATGAAGTAACACTTCTAATTCTTCAACAAGAGCTAAAAGCTTCTCTTCTTGGTATTTTGCGTAAAATAAAAGAGAGCTTTTGATCTAAGAATTCTGCTGTTTTTATAAAAAACAAAGGAAAAATAACATTTGGGACTACACCCTCCATAATCATCAAGAACCATTAAGAAAACTTTGATTTCTGGAGATCAAAAACTATAAACTAGTTAGTTTAGCCTCAGAAAAACTGGATTGAGAAACATCATTTTTTTTTTATTTCACTGCTTACTGTCAAACACATCAGGCAAAAGGTTTGCATTTTCCTTTGGACAGTGAGTAACACAGCCATCTAGTTTAAGTAAAGGAGTAACTGTTGCTTCCACACCAAAGAGTGCAGATTTAAGGGCAGGCCTAAAACTCACTGGGATATTTGTAGGCGAAGGTGTCTAAATGTACATGAAATGAATCTGAATTTCTTGGATAAGAAAAACCAAAAATAATAAGTGCCATTTTTTCTTTTACCTTTACCCATAAATCAAGATAAAACCTAACCGACCATAACCCCTAATGTTAAAGTAGCTACCAAACCACACGGCTTCTGCTTTATAATACCTATAAGCGTCTTCATCAGGACTAT
>NC_090729.1:19124284-19139284 GCF_036898095.1 Palaemon carinicauda | reverse complement strand
TAAAGATAGTGGAAAAATCTTTCGCATATTATTTCAAAATTCTTGTATCCTCTATTTATCCCACAGTGCCTCGTGTTACCTTTTTTTTTTAATTCGGATAACATACGATCAAATAATTCAGGCTACTAATTTGGTTTATAAATGTAGGATGATACGTTTAATGATGAGAGAGAGAGAGAGAGAGAGAGAGAGAGAGAGAGAGAGAGAGAGGAGAATTATATCTCATGAAATTGGGTGAGTTCAGATGAAAGAATATAAACTATGGACATTCATTATTATATATGATTTTTATAATTACTGAATGATAAACACTCAAAGTTAATTTTTACTTTCATTATCAACTTGTTCAACCATATTTTGCAGAAGAGATTTTTTTGCAATATATAGTAGGAATATATTAATTGAAATTTCCTTTTAAATCTTTTTAATGGTTAATAAAACTGATTTTTTCATTATCATTAACGTTTATCACATAGTGATGATATGAATAGTCCATATTATAATAAAACTATTACTTTTAATACCATGCAGTAAAGTGTATAAAAGTTTTACGCAAATATATATAAATAAAACATACCAGAAAAATACATATTGATAAGAAGAAAGTTATGAGAAAATTAAAATTGATTTTTTTCTTTTCTTTTGAGAATTCTCATAACTCTATAAGATCAAACAAAAAATTTTATTTAACAAGTATAAACATTTTCCCCTTGCCATACTGAATGTTTTTTTCAATATAATTTCAACTTCGCAAAATAGATTGGATAAAAAAGACATCTGATATTAAAAAATGAAACTTCAACAAACACAACAGTACTACTACAAAAGGTCAATACTGGGATTTAGTCCATCAAATAACAAAGGCCTTGGACGTGTAAATCCATGTCTGGAAGTTTGGCCAGTTTCCATCACCATGCTGACCGCTACATATTGGTGATGGTGTGAGAATTTTGTCTGATCGCTCAAAGAAAACCAACCTAGGATGTGCATCCCTTACTAATACAGCTTTGCTGATCTACGTAAAATGCTAAACCTTTTATCTTGTTACGGTATCCCGAATCACAAACGGTATTAAAGTCTGTATGTCATTAAATAGAATTGATGTAATGGAAATATTAGGAAAAGAGACCAAAAGAAAAAAGAAAAAACTTTACATATTTTCTTACTACAAATAGAATGCAAAAAGGATATAGAATAAGGAAGACTGTTTATATATGTAATTTTCAACACAACAGTACTCTTAAGATAAATTTCTTGCTATGCAAGCACCTAAAATGTTGAATTAAAGTTTAATTTGAACCTGTTCTCCTTGAACATAAGTATATTAGGCAATTTTCGCTTATTCTTTATTTTAAAAGCCATATGCTAAATATTTCCTTTTCTTGCATGTTTGAGCTTCTGCCATGAGCTAACCTTTCAAATACCTTTATCGTTTCTTAGTTACCAGTTAACGTACATATATGCACAATGAACATGATACTGTACCAACCGTGTTTCACACAATTGTACATAATTCCCTTTGTATATATCATTCTTGTATCTTCGCTCTTCCCTCGCACTAAAACGAACATGAAAATTCATGTCTGGTTTTTCCTCTGTAATATTGTCTGTCTTGTGAACTTGTTATGTCCTGTTGCCTTGAGGTTTTGTATATAAGGAGATTGTTCTACAATAATATAACTCAGTCGATTGCTTCCTGCCTTTGAGTTCACAACCCTCTCTCGGCTCCGTCACATTGGTGACCCCGGAAGTCGACTCGCTCCCACTGCCTTCCACCCCAACCTCCCTCGCCCCTCCATCGTTAGTACTATGGCGGACTCTACTACAGTAGTTGGCGCTGCGGCTGCCCCATTGAAACTTTCACCGTTCACCAGGGGAGAAGCATTTGTTTGGTTTAAACGCGCAGAAGTCCAGTTTCGCATCAACGGCGTAACTCGCTCAACCACCAAAGCAGATTATGTTCTCGCGGCGATACCCTAGGACACCTTCCCGGAAATATCGGACTGGCTTTGTGAACAAGAAGACACGCCAATAGCGTATGACGCCCTCAAAACATACCTTCTGCAGCAGTACTTGCCGTCGCCAGCCGCCCGTGTAGCAAAGCTTTTTCAGCTCTCGCAACAACCGTTGGGGGACCAAAGGGCTTCGCTTGCCCTCAGGGAAATGACCAGTATCGCTCGCCTTCAACCTGCCGCAGACGGCTCTCCTCGTGAGGTGAACCTACTTCGTGCCCTTTGGATACGCCGTTTACCCGGACCTATACGGGCGGCCATACCCGATGTCGATAGTTTACTCATAAAGGACTTGATGACCAAAGCCGACGCCCTTATGGACAGCCACTTCAAGACCTCCATCAACGCCTCAACCCCTGACGAAGAGGATGCATATTCAATGTCAACTGAAGCTGACATGAATGCCGTAGGACATACACGCCCACACCGTGACGTGCCGAAGCAGAGACAAAGCCGCCCAACACCCACCAATCGCTCACGCCCCAAAAAACAACTTCTACAGCCACTTACTACCTCCTATCCGCCACAGTTTTGCTACTACCACTTCAGATTTGGGAAAACTGCGAAGAAATGTGCCGAGGATTGTCAGTGGCCAAAAAACGTGTAAGTAGGCCATCGCTCGTGGCAGTGGCCTCCCGTGTTTCTAATCTTTTCTTTTTACAGGATGCAGGAACGGGCGTGCAATTTTTGGTAGACACGGGTGCTTGTCGTTCTCTTTAGCCAAGGAAACTCTTCAAGACACGACGTAGTCTGTCTACATCTGCCGACGTCCGCTTGGTAGCTGCCAACGGATCTGCGATACCCACCTACGGTTACGAGAACCTCACATTATCGTTCGGAAACGGTAAATTCAATTGGAAGTTTCTCGTTGCTGACGTCACCATGCCAATCCTCGGTGCGGATTTCCTCTCTCATTTCCACCTTCTGGTCGATGTCGCCCACCGACGATTGGGCAACGCAGACTCGTAGTTGTCGACACCTCTTCAACCAGCCCCCTCTAACCTCGCTCTCCACATTAGCGCACCCACGGATGCCTACGCCCACCTCCTCACGTCGTTCAAGGAAGTTTTCCGTCCAGAACTTCGCCAAACGCCCACGGTTCCTGCCAAGCATGGTATTTATCACCATATCAAGACGAAGGGACCCCCAGTCATCGCAAAATTCAGACGTCTGGCACCGGAACGATTGGCAGCCGCCAAACAGACGTTCGCCGAAATGGAGGAAATGGGCCTTTGCCAAAAGGCCTCCAGCCCATGGTCGTCACCCTTACACATCGTTCTGAAGAAAGATGGCTCCCTCCGTCCGTGCGGGGATTACAGGCGCCTGAACATGCAAACAGAACCTGATCACTACCCCCTCCCAAACATTGCCGACGTGACCTCCTACCTGCACAAAGCAAAGGTTTTCTCTACGCTCGATCTCCTGAAGGGGTATTATCAGGAGCCAATGAACCCAGAAGACATCCCTAAGACTGCCATCACCACTCCGTTTGGTACATACACCTTCAATTACTCATGATTTGGCCTTCGTAATGCTGGGGCCACGTTTCAACGTCTCATGGATGGCATCTTAGGGGACCTCCATTTCTGTGTATGTTATGTGGACGACATACTTGTGTTCTCCTCCTCAAAAGAGGAACACCTCCATCACTTGTGCATCGTGCTCGACCGCCTGCAACAAAACGGCCTTGTAGTCTGGTACGACAAGTGTACCTTTGGCGCCAACGAAGTATCATTCTTAGGGCACCGCATCACTCCTGAAGGTGTCCACCACCTCCCTGAGAAGGTAGCAGCCGTTCAGAACTTCCCCGTGCCCTCGACCGTCAAAGCTCTGCAGGAATTCTTGGGCATGATCAACTATTATCACCGTTTTCTGCCAGCCATTGCCGCCACTCTTGCTCCCCTCTACGCCTCCCTCAAGGGCAAGCCGAAGGACCTGAAGTGGGGTCCCCTTCAAGAAGCAACCTTCTGCAATGCAAAGAAGGCCCTATCAACTGCGGGGGCTCTAACTTTTCCTATCCCACACACCCCTCTCCTTCTCTCCACCGATGCCAGCGACGTCGCTATTGGTGCAGTACTCGAGCAGGTGGTCAAAGGCTCGCCCCGCCCATTGGCCTTCCTCAGCAAAAAACTGTCCAAGGCAGAATCGGGTTATTCTACCTTCGATCGAGAATTGCTGGCGGTGCACTTGGCTGTCCGTCACTTTCGCCATTTCTTAGAAGATACGCCCTTCGTTATTCGCACAGACCACATGCCTCTGGTGCACGACTTTACTCGACAGTCTGACGCCTGGTCCGCCCGTCAACGCCGACATCTCTCCGCCGTGGCTGAATACAATTGCACCCTCCAATACGTCCCTGTGAAAATGAATCGCGTTGCCGATGCCCTGTCAAGAAACACGTTGGCTGCCGTTCAACTGGGATTGGATTACAACGCCCTGGCTGAAGCCCAACGACAGGATCCAGAGTATCAAGCTTGTAGGACATCCTGCACGTTCCTCCGTTGGGAAGACTTTCCCCTCGAAGACTCCAACACCACCCTCCTCTGTGACGTCAGTACTGGTAGACCGCGACCTTGGATTCCTGCTCCCATGCTCCGACAGGTGTTTGATTTCATTCACGGCCTTTCACATCCCTCGTGCCGTTCTACTGCACAGCTGCTGAAGGCAAAATTCATTTGGCACGGCATTTCTAAGGATGCTAAGGATTGGGTCCGCGCCTGTACTTCTTGCCAAACTTCCAAAGTATATCGACACACGGATTCAGGAGTGGGCACCTTTCCTCAACCTCAGCGTCGTTTCGCACACATTCACGTCGACGTTGTAGGCCCCCTACCCACATCACAAGGACATCGTTACCTGTTCACCGTCATCAACCGCTCCACTCGTTGGCCTGAAGCCATTCCCATGGAAACTGCAACGTCCGCCTCATGTACATCTGCCTTACTCTCTGGATGGATTTCAAGATTCGGTATCCCTGAGCATATTACTTCTGATAGGGGAACCACTTTCACCTCTCAATTGTGGACGTCATTAGCGAATCTCCTGGGCATCACCCTACATCAGACAACGGCCTACAACCCCGCTGCCAATGGAATGGTTGAACGTTTTCATCGCACCCTCAAAGCAGCTTTGATGTCCCGCTGCATGGATTGCAACTGGTTTACTCAGCCTCCCTGGGTCCTCCTGGGACTAAGAACCACTCCTAAAGACGCCCTCGACGTCTCGGCAGCTGAAATGGTGTATGGCGACCCGTTGGTCGTCCCTGCCGAATTTTTTCCTTCTACAACCTCCTCCGACGATCTCCAGCGCATGCGTCACGTCGTGGGAAAATTTACTCTGTGCCGCCAGACTTACAAGCCCCCAGCGAAGCATCACATACCAACGGACTTGCACTCTGCAATGCACGTCTTCCTGCGCAACGACACTAGCAAGCCACCACTAACGCCCCCTTACACGGGCCCTTTCCTTGTGATCTGACGCAGTCCGAAAGCATTCCTCCTAAACATTCGGGGCAAAGAAGACTGGGTCTCCATTGATCGTCTAGAACCTGCTTATCTTCTGCCAGATGACCCGCCTACAGTTCGCCTCTCTAGATCAGGGCGCCCTATTTAACATGTACAGTATGTCATTTTTAGGGGGGGAGCCATGTACCAACCGTGTTTCACACAATTGTACATAATTCCTTTTGTATATATTATGCTTGTATCTTTGCTCTTCCCTCGCACTAAAACGAACATGAAAATTCATGTGTGGTTTTTCCTCTGTAATATTGTCTGTCTTGTGAACTTGTTATATCCTGTTGCCTTGAGGTTTTGTATATAAGGAGAGTGTTCTACAATAATATAACTCAGTTGATTGCTTCCTGCCTTAGAGTTCACAACCCTCTCTCGGCTCCGTCACAATACCTTTAATTCTAAATATACAGATAAAAATCGTGTAAATGATTCAGTTGTGGATACTATTGTTACGCCATTGTTACTTACCACCATACGCTGAATCTACTCGACCTACGTAGGCCAAAAATAGTAAGACTGTATGTTCTTTTCTCAACCTTAACCTCGACCTGAACGCCCCTGTTTTCTTAAAAAAAGGTAGTTCCTTGTTTGCTTCCTCATTACAGTTGACCAAAATCATTATAAAGAAAAACGAAAGAAAAAAAAATACGTTTTTTCCATGCTTTGTACCCTACTCCAGATATAATATTTCTTCAAATTTTCTCCTGCCCCTCACACCTACTTAACAAACATACATCTCTGTACTCGAATAAAGGATTATGATTTAAAGACCGTTCCGGAATGGCAGTGTCATAGTACCTTACTTACAACTAGATAACTTGGATGGAAGCACCGAGGATGCTTCACCGAGTGGAGAGTGCTGGAGCCATGAGACTTCAAGCTGTTGTAGAGAGTGAGGCAGTTTCAGATGAACTGGAATCATGTACTAACGTAGTATTCAAATGTGGAGCGTCTAAGAGAACTATAAAGCTTCACGTCTTAAGATGCGTTGCACAATCGAGGCCAGTAGTGAAAGATCTGCATCAACTCCTTTGCAACCTTGGAATCTTCTGTTGCATCGTGGAAAGAAGAAAAATTACATGGAGAGCAGCGCAGAAACTGTTTAATGGCTGAGAAAAAGCAGGAGCATCGGGACTACAATTTGTCTTAAGGAAATGCACCACAACAAATGGAATCGAGTGACAATAGGGTCCGAGATCAATGAATATCACAAGCTAATTTCTGACGGAGCGAGTAAGCTTCAAAAGTTCTCTGCTTTGAGCATCAGATGACGTTCCAAAAGAACTGGTGTCAACCTGACTGCAAAACATAAAATGGAATCAAAACCTTCAATGGAAAAGCAGGGGCCTTTTAAGAACAGCCATGAAGTTCTTAAGAAGCCTTATTAAAAAATCATTTATGTATTCAAGAATTTATGTAAATATTCATCTTTATTTTTCAAAGAATCTAAAGTTTTAAATTTATCAGTTTTCTTTGATTAGTTTCGGAGTTTCATAATATATTTGTATCAAAAATTTTTCATCACCATCATCTTTATATCAAAGTGTAATTCCATGACTGAACTAATGTGGGTCCCGAAGTGATTCGAAACACATGCCGATACCAAACAATCAATGCAGAAACTTTTTTAATGCATTTTCCTCTTACCCTCAAAATTATCTGGAGGACTTTTGAACGTCACTAACGCAATGTCCATTCATTATATATATATATATATATATATATATATATATATATATATATATATATATATATATATATATATATATATATATATATATATATATGTATATATATATATATATTTATATATATATATATATATATATATATATATATATATATATATATATATGTGTGTGTGTGTGTGTGTGTGTGTGTGTATGTATATGAGAGAGAGAGAGAGAGAGAGAGAGAGAGAGAGAGAGAGAGAGAGAGAGAGAGAGAGAGAGGGAGAGAGTGAAATTAGGATGAAAGAGAAAATTTCGAAAAGTTATAGTGAATGTATTAAAACAGTTGAAGTTTGTTTAGTCAGTCATGTAAAAAAAATGAAAAAAATCATGAGTCATCCCATGATAATTATAGGGATATGATATGTTTTTAAGGTATTTCAGATAATTGGATCAGTAGTAAAATTTATATAGATTAAAAGGTCTTCTTATTGTCCGAACAAAATTGTTCGTAATTCAGGCTATACTTTCCTCAATGCAATAGAGTCCACTCTGAGAGAGAGAGAGAGAGAGAGAGAGAGAGAGAGAGAGAGAGAGAGAGAGAGAGGGAGAGAGAGAGAGAGAGAGAGAGAGAGAGAGAGAGAGAGAGACTATTCATTAGGTCACTGTAATAAGTTAAAGCAAGCTGTTACTTTGTGAAAATTGGGAGAATTTACACAATTTCTGAAAATAACCCCATGTTAAACTGAAAATACGAAGTCCCAATTGAACAAGGAATACGTTATCGTCTGAGATTCCTGCTGATATATTCTAGAAGTCATACATGCGAATTCCACAACTTCTATTGCAAAAGAAGAAAAAGAAGTTTTAACAACATCTAGCAAGTTATCTTTAAAAATTATCATTAAACATACGAGTTTACTTTTTACCTTCACTAACAATTATTCCTATTTCCATGACAGCGTGAGACATTGCCTGTCAGGAACAACTTTTATCAGATCATAACAATGGGCTTTATGCCTTTCCTTGAAGCCCCTAGTGTCCAACCCCTACCAAACCCTGACTTATTAGACACGTAAGAAAGTTTCGTTTGTTTATTGTTGCCGAGTCTTCACGGCTTTTGATTTATGCTAATGCATGAAGTTCAAAACTTTTTCCTAAGTTGGACAAGGAATTTACTCGCATAAGAGGAATGAAAACAAACTCATTGATCTTATAACGTTATGTGAGCGCTGCATCTCTTACGCTCTGGACTCGTCGTAAATAGCTTTGCTTTTATTATGTTGTTCTTGATACCAGATTGAATCCAAAAGTAGAGGAAGACGAGAGTTTAGAGAGTAAGTTCAAGTAAAATTACAGACCTTACATAGCACTATCCATGCGCATGAAAAAAAGAAAAAAAAAAGAGATGAGTAAAGTATATTAAAGGGAAAAAAATTAAATATGCTATGGATTATTCACTTAAAAAAATAATAATATACCGTATATGATAACCATCAAATTAATTGTTTTCAAATTCCTATCAATGGGATAATATGATTATTTATAGCGCAGGATATATAAAAAAAAAATTGAAAAAAATCATCGTTAAGAATTGTCACATATGAATTAAATTATGATTCATGAATGAATCAGTGTAATTGTGCGATGATTTTTTTCATCATCTAGAGTCGATGCAATAAAAATATACGGTAAATTATGATTTCAAAATTGAATGTTTTGAGATAATATTACCTGTCTTTTTTTTATATTATTTCGTGAAGGTAAAATTTCACATCAAGTATTTTTTACGCCTATCTCTCTCTCTCTCTCTCTCTCTCTCTCTCTCTCTCTCTCTCTCTCTCTCTCTCTCTCTCTTAAACACACTCACAGAGAAAGGCACATCTTATTTTTATTCAATTGAAACATTTCCAATGCCACTAAAATGAGAATATATATATATATATATATATATATATATATATATATATATATATATATACAGTATAAGTATATAACTTTATAAACAGCCTTATTATAGATATGTTTGAAAGAATTCGAGTAATGTGCGAGGTGGCTGTTAGGTTACAACAGGGAGGTGACAAGAAGGGTACTGGGTATTTTGAACGAGACAACAAGCTTATATACAAATAGCTGAGAGTAAGAATGACATATAATTCAAACAGTAAAAAGCATGTTATAACAATTTAAAAAGTTTTATTATCAGTGGGAGGGAGGGAGAGGCAGATAAAGTATGAAGAAATACTGTTACAGTGTGCGAGCGGGTATGACACGATCGTACATAGTAACAACATTTCTTTTTTTTTGTATATAGTCTACTTTGTATCTTCACTCTACCCTCGCACTGATAACGACCTGAATCAACTTGTCTGTTTTTCTCACCGTTAAACGTTAACAGAAACTGTTGTTGGTTGAACAGGAAATAACCTGTTATATGTTAGGGCCTTCTTGCCCTAAATGGATGTCTATATAAACTGATGTTCTGTAATAAAGTTAACCTACAGGCCAACCAAGGGAAAGGCCCGTGCCAACAACAAGTGTTGGCTATAATACTCCAACAACAACAACAATAAAGTTACTCAGTTGCTTTCATCCCACTTTTGAGTCACAACCTCTCTTGGCTCGTCACATTGGTGAACACGAAGTGACTCGCTCCTCCTACCTTCCACCCGGCCACCCTCCCTCACCGTTACTATGACGCCCTCAGAACATACCTACTACAGCAGTACTCGCCGTTTTCAGTCCCCCGTATGGCAAGGCTTTCTCAGCTCTCTCAACAACCGTTGAGTGACCAAAGGGCTTTGTTCGCCTTCAAGGAAATACCAGTATCGCTGGCCTGCAACCTGCCACGGACGGCTCTGCTCGTGAGGTGAACCTACCGTTTACCCGAACCTGTACGCGCTGCCATACCCGATGTCGATAGTTTACCTATGAAGGAATTGATGACCAAAAATGACGCCTTTATGGAGAGCCACTTCACGACCTCCTCCATCAATGCTTTCACTCCTGACGAAGAGGACACCTATTGAACGTCAACCAAAGCTGACATGAATGCCGTACGACACACACGCCTACCCCGTGACGAGCTGGAGCAGCAACAAAGCCACCCATCAGCCACCACTAGCTCGAGCTCTAACCAACAACTTCCACCGCCAGTTGCTGCCGCCCATCGGCCGCAGTTTTGCTACTACCACTCCAGGTTCGCGGCTGCCGCGAAGAAATGTACAGTATGTAATTTATGGGGGGGGGAGCCATGTACTAACCATGTGTCACACGATCGTACATAGTAACGACTTTTCTCATTTTTTTGTATATAGTCTCCTTTATATCTTCTCTCTCCCCTTGTAATGATAACGACCTGAATCAACTTCTGTTTTTCTCACCATTAAATGTTAACAGAAACCGTTTTTGGTTAAACAGGAAACAGCCTTTTGTATTATTATTATTATTATTACTATCCAAGCTACAACCCTAATTGGAAAAGCAAGATGCTATAAGCCCAGGGGCTCCAATAGGGAAAAATAGCCCAGTGAGGAAAGGAAATAAGGAAATAAATAACTGAAGAGAACAAATTAACAATAAATCATTCTAAAAAAAGTAATGTCAAAAGAGATATATCATATATAAACTATTAACAACGTCAACAACAAATATGTCATATATAAACTATAAAAAGACTCATGTCTGCCTGGTCAACAAAAAAGCATTTGCTCCAACTTTGAACTTTTGAAGTTCTACTGATTCAACAACCCGATTAGGAAGATCATTCCACAACTTGGTAACAGCTGGAATGAAACTTCTAGAGTACTGCGTAGTATTGAGTCTTATGATGGAGAAGGCCTGGCTATTAGAATTAACTGCCTGCCTAGTATTACGAACAGGATAGAATTGTCCAGGGAGATCTGAATGTAAAGGATGGTCAGAGTTATGAAAAATCTTATGCAACATGCATAATGAACTAATTGATCGACGGTGCCAGAGATTAATATCTAGATCAGGAATAAGAAATTTAATAGACCGTAAGTTTCTGTCCAACAAATTAAGATGAGAATCAGCAGCTGAAGACCAGACAGGAGCACAATACTCAAAAACAAGGTAGAATAAAAGAATTAAAACACTTCTTCAGAATAGATTGATCACCGAATATCTTAAAAGACTTTCTCAATAAGCCAATTTTTTGTGCAATTGAAGAAGACACAGACATTATGTGTTTCTCAAAAGTAAATTTGCTGTCAAGAATCACGCCTAAAATTTTGAAAGAGTCATACAAATTTAAAGAAACATTATCAATACTGAGATCCGGATGTTGAGGAGCCACCGTCCTTGACCTACTTACAATCATACATTGAGTTTTGTTAGGATTCAACTTCATACCCCATAATTTGCACCATGCACTAATTTTAGCTAAATCTCTATTAAGGGATTCAACAACCCCAGATCTACATTCAGGGGATGGAATTGTATGTTATGGCCTTCTTGCCTGCAATTGATGTCTATATAAACTGATGTTCTGTAATAAAGTTACTAAGCTGCTTTCATCCCGCTTTTGAGTCACAACCTCTCTTGCTCTCCACACACACGTGCGGTACATGGCTCTCCCCCCTAAAAAAGACATACTTAGGAAAGAAGGACCCCTGCACAGTATTACCAAATTTAGCATAATTTTATGCTTTTAAGCATAATTTGGCCTAAGATTTGGGGCTTAGCATGAATTCTAGCATAATTAGATTTTTAGCATAATTCTAGCACAATTTCACCCAAGATCTGGAGATTAGCATAAATTCTAGCATAATCAGATATTTAGCATAATTCTAGCATACTTCCACAATATTTGAAGTACAATGCAGATAATTCCTGGATTTAGGCTCTATTTGTTTGTAGTAGAACTGGCAGCTCAACTTCAAAAGCGCCTTCCTCTTAGTGACCCAACATTGACATCTATTTGTTCCCTCCTTGACCCAAATGAAGTTGCACGAGGCAATAAACTGTCTATAGTAGATATTTCTGCAAAGTTTCCTGGAATCATTGCAGCAGAAGAGGAGTAAGATTTGGATAATGAATGGAGGTTGCTGGTAATGAGCCAGGAGGCAAATAATATTCTTTCTCAAAATGCCACTATGGATACTGAAATGTTCTGGTCAAAAATCGACCAAAGTGGTAAATATCCAAATTTGTCTAAATTGCCAAAAGCACTAGTAACAATTCCTGTCAGTAATGCTGATTGCGAAAGAATATTTTCCTCTGTAAACTTGAAAAAAGAAATAAAAAGAGAAACCGCCTTAAAAACGCCACTCTTACAAATGAGTTGATTGCTGGAGAAGGCATACACTATAACGAGGGGGGTCATTAAATTTGAGCCCACTAAAGCAATGATAAATTCTATGAATAGAAATATGTACCCACAGTGGCATAGTCAGTAAGGTGTGAGTGTATAGGTCTACATATGTTTTCCTTTATAAGTAAAGTAGGTTTTTTTGTTCATTTTCTTTATATCGTCAGTAAAGTGAATGTATACATATGTTTTCCTTCATAAGTAAAGTATTTTTTTTCTTTATATAACTATCAAAATGTTAATTATGTTTGAAGAGATTTTCAGGCATTGTGCAGGTAGCTAATTGCATATGTGTAATATGAAAGAAAAAGGATATTTTATTTCAATTTTCTAACAAGTTTTCATCAAATATATCCAATTACTAAATCAAAAGTCACATTCGTATCAATTCACCTAATATAAAAACTGAAAAAGTCCAATATGTTATTTTAACACAAATGTATTATGGAAATGTTTAATGCAATAATACTAATTAGTGAGCATAATTCTTGCATTATATCATACCACATTTAGCATAAATTCTTGCTTTTTAGCATATTTTTATCATCCGACTAGCATAATTTAGCAAAAATTTGTTGGTAACACTGGTCCACGCACACTTGGGAGTTAGCTGTCATAGAGCAATGTAGTCATAAGATTTATTAATGTTGTATTTCAAGAATACAACTTGGTCAAAAACTATTAAAACCTTCAAATTTACTGAACTGTAACAGAGACTTGAACTCTGATCATAGATTGCTATAAGATACGACAAGAGGTACGTCTCTCTCTCTCTCTCTCTCTCTCTCTCTCTCTCTCTCTCTCTCTCTCTCACCATCTTGAAGCCCTTGTAGGGCTTATAGCATCCTGCTTTCTCAACTAGAATTGTTCCTTAGCTACTACTACTACTACTACTACTACTACTACTACTACTACTACTACTACTACTAAATGTTGAGCCTAAATATCCTTGAGCAAAAGCTTACATTAAAGCTAAAAAAAAAAGCGTAAAGTAAACTCAAAGATTGTTATAAAAACAAATTCAAAATACAGTATATACTCTTAAACATATCTATTTAATGTAATTAGATAGCTGGTGGTGTGTGGCATACAATTATGGGCAATAACGTGCCCATACCCATACGTGTCTGAGCAGGGTCGCGAAGACAGGACAAACAGCTGTATACCATTTTCCTTTTTTTTTTTATACCGTGACCTTTGACCTCTCTTGATAGATACCATTATACTTTCAACTACTAAGTGAAGTATAACGCATACAATGAGACTGAAAGGATAGATGAAATAGATGAAGAAAAGAAGAAGACGATGAAAAGAACTGCATAGATAATGTTTGTGACTTCTGCAAAGATAATAAGGAACTTTTGCTTTCACGGAGTTAGGAAAGGTAAGAGACTTAGATGAAAAAAGAGGGTGTGGTGTAAATTCCTAGCACAGAGAGAGAGAGAGAGAGAGAGAGAGAGAGAGAGAGAGAGAGAGAGAGAGAGAGAGAGAGAGTTCATGTACTCATGTGTCATTGACATTTACAAGGGTGGAAATTGGTCAGTGTGATATTTTGCCACTATTCCATTAACTTTCTAACAAATATTGATGAAAGATTGAAAAGTACTGAGATTCGGTTTTACATTTAGTTAAGACAAAGCCCAAGATGGTAGAACATTTACGTCGTTATACTTTTGCTCAACTTGGGCTTTCACGAGTAAAAGGAAAGAAAAAATATATAGGATTATTTTTTTATTTTTTTTATTTATTTATTTATTTATTTTTTTTTGCATACCCTTTACTTCAACTTGAATACATTCATATTATCTTAGAACATCATTTATATGCGTTTTCATTACAGCCACCCAGACACTTTCAAGGAGCCCTTTATAGGGAGAAGAGATTGATATATTCTACGTTGCTTTATATAGATTCCATTTTTCTCCGCCGTTCTTTCATCTCTTTATATATCAAACATACCCAAATAGTAGACACTGTTTTTGTGACCTATTGAGTACATTAATATCTCGAAGGGTGATATTAGCCAATTCGCTCACAAACTAGTTTCGATAGGATTCGGTATTTTAAATTATACTTTTGCCGTTAGTATGAGTTATAAAAAAAAAATGCATTTCAGATAAGGAAATTGCAAGAAGGCTTCTTGACAGATAATTAAAGATGGATATTTACGAGGATCATAGTGTTCGGATAATCATTAAATGGGACATAAAACAATAATATGTAGCAAAGGCAATCGACTCATTACTCGGTTGGTTTCGTCTTTATCCCATGATTATATGAAAATTCCAAGAAAGAACGTGTATTGAAAATTTAAAACACCAATAATGAATCTGTGTTTGCCTTCCAGTCCATCTCTCTTTTTTTGCTTTTTTCTTTGTAGCATTTTCCGCCTTTTGTACCCTATTCCTTTGACCTTTGTGCAAAATAGAAACATTCAGAAAAATATTGGATGGAAAACTAAAGCAGAAACA
>NC_090729.1:19116784-19119284 GCF_036898095.1 Palaemon carinicauda | reverse complement strand
ATAAACTAAATTACATAAGTGAATATATATTCTTTTTCCCTACTTATCATTACTATAAAGTCTCTATACGATGCATAGATTTACGATCACAAGAGTGTTTTTACTTTTTTTAATATCACATAATGTTCTTTTTCCACAAAAAAGACAATCATGAATGAAATCAAAATCTGACCCCAGAGACGTTGTAGGCACTTGACAGGTTTTCTTTCTTGCCTGGAAAGTTTCAGCAGCCCTGGCTTTTGTATAAACCTTTTTCCATTTTTCATGCACATATACAGATATCAGTCCATATAATAATGAAGGTTTTCTATCTTTCTATTAGATTTTATCGATCAGTGTTATTACATCTTTCTCTTCAACATGTCAGGTCCCATCCTCCAAAAGGCTGTCCATTATAAATTAAGTTATTTTCTAGAGTATGCCATTTTCCTTATTTTCAAATCACCGAGGAGTTGTTACCTGTCTCTTGGCATAGTCCTAAAACGAATTAAAATCTTGAAGCCTTTTTTTTTTCAATATAGAAAGCAAGAAAAATTATCACCACGCACTCGGTGTACAAAATACAAAAAAAAAAATGCAAAAACTTTCGCACCTCTGACACGAAAACAGTTAATTGTATATAAAAAATAAGAGTTTTTGTTAGAAGAACCTTTGTAGAATATTCTATGTAAATCCTTGATGTTTGAACATACTACCGCTGAAGTGAGTTCCAGGAGAGGTATTTGCAAAATACAATAATTTCCCGCCCTTTTTTCAATATAGCTGACTAATCCTGTTTGGTATGGGGGTGCAAAATTAAAGTTGTTAAGTACCAATGATGATAATTATAAAGCATATTGCACCTTGTCCTTATAATTTCCCATACAGACTGTCCAGAAGATTGGGCGCTGAAAAAAATAAGATGGAGCTACATCCAAGATGAGAGAGAGAGATTCTTTGAAAAGTCGTATATGTAGCTATTCCTAATAATTTTATTAATGGAAATTTACAAATATAATAAACTGGAAATCTTATCAATTTCAAAGGCAACAGAAATGAAGAGATTGGTAAAAGTTTTCAAAACACACAAATCGATTATTAACTGAAAAACCAAGCAAAATACACGAAGTAAAGGTTAAACCATAACACTCAAGAACTTATACCACAGGTCTATGGAAACTTTCTGTACCTTTGTCAAATGAAACAAGAGGTCAGATACGTAATCGGTATCCTGGGCCAGGATCTTATGCAGGAATTGTCATTCTATGATTTTGCATCATTGGGTATATATATATATATATATATATACATACATATATATATATATATATATATAAACACTCATATATATATATATATATATATATCCATTTCTGAGTGGGGATAACTTAACGTGGTGATAGGGTTTGTGTATTAGCATGATCAACGTAGCTGTACTAGCCACGGGCACTCATGCTAGGTTTGTTTACTTCGAGCGTTTAGACTAAAGTCTCCCACCGTCATCAATCCGCACTGACCAGCGTGATGATGAAGACCGGCCAAACCCTAAGGGCTTTGTCCTGCATTGGACTTAAAACGGCGTCATTGATTGTCAGTATATATATATATATATATATGTATATATATATATATATATATATACATATATATATACATATATATATGTATATATATATATATATATATACACACATAAATATATATATACACATAAATTTATATATATATATATATATATATATACATATATATATAGATATATATATATATATATATATACATATATATATATATATATATATAAACTGTATATATAAACTGTATATATAAACTGTATATATATATATATATATACATATATATATATATATATATATAAACTGTATATATAAACTGTATATATATATATATATATATATAAACTGTATATATAAACTGTATATATATATATATATATATATAAACTGTAAATATATATATATATATATATATATAAACTGTATATATAAACTGTATATATATATATATATATATATTTATATATATATATATATATATATATATATTTACATATATATTTATATATATATATATATATATATTTATGTATATATATATATATATATATATACAGTATATATGTATGTATATATACTGTGTATATATAAATATATATATATATATATATATATACATATATATATATATATATATATATATACACACTCATATATATATATATATATATATCCATTTCTGAGTGGGGATAACTTAACGTGGTGATAGGGTTTGTGTATTGGCATGATCAACGTAGCTGTACTAGCCACGGGCACTCATGCTAGGTTTGTTTACTTCGAGCGTTTAGACTAAAGTCTCCCACCGTCATCAATCCGCACTGACCAGCGTGATGATGAAGACCGGCCAAACCCAAGGGCTTTGTCCTGCATTGGACTTAAAACGGCGTCATTGATTGTCAGTATATATATATATATATATATATGTATATATATATATATATATA
>NC_090729.1:19108648-19111148 GCF_036898095.1 Palaemon carinicauda | reverse complement strand
CTGGATCTCACTCATTTGATAACTATTTGAAAGAGGTATAGGATACTAATCAAGAGAAATTCAAAGAACTATTTCCTCAATAAGAATAAAGAACCTGATTGAAGTTACTCTATTTAATATGGCCTCAATCCTTGCTAAATATGCATTTTATAAATAACCTTTCATTTTACAGTATAAATCATTGTGGGATTTGATTCAAGGCTTGTTAGTGGTTATTGGATTTTGATCGATTTAAAAAAAAATCATTGGCAAATCATTGAACAGGAATCCTGACTGGTTACTCTTACGGGTTTCTCCATTTCATATCTCGCAGATATTACCAACTACTAAGACGGTAAACAGAAAAACTCTTTCCGTTCCTAAAGAAAATGAAGTATAATTATTACTGAATTTCAAACAAAAACTTTCATAATTTCTGGCGTTTCTTCGAAAAGTGTTATGATATATACAGGTGATGATATTTAGTTACTTATTGTATATATTAAGAGATTATTATGATAATGAAAATAATTTATTTATAAAAAACAAAACACAACAGTGACCTTTTGTTAACAACTTTGAATTTAAATAAACAAGTTTTAAAACTTTCGTGAGAAGCCCTTCCAGTATATAACCTACATTATTATGAAAACTTAGATATGAAGTTATTTTTCTTAGAATAGTAGAAATAAAGTTTTAGAACCGACAAAATATAGAACTTTTCTAAGTCTGTGTACAAATTTATAATCTTTTTAAAGACTTTTTTTCCGTGTTTGTAAATATCTTATTTAAGACGTATCTACCACGATTCAACAGTTAAATTTTCCCAATCAAAATTAGCATTTATGTACAAAGGAAAAGTCGTTCCTATAATGTTTTAGTTTAGCAAAGACAATTTCACAATCTCCTCCAAGTCAAGTTTATAATCTTTTACGTTTGCCATCTGTCAATGTCAACCATTGGTTGAGATTATCAGAAGCAAGCTCTTGCCATCTCAGATTTATCATGGCCTCATTCGTCAATATTATGCAAACAAAAACGCCTCTCCTTATTCCCTTTTCTTGCAATATTCTCCTAAGGCTCCATGGCATCAAATGACTTCTTAGGAGTTACTTATTAGATTATATTAATAGATTTCTCTCTCTCTCTCTCTCTCTCTCTCCTCTCTCTCTCTCTCTCTCTCTCTCTCTCTCTCTCTCTCTCTCTCTAAAGGATTATGTAAGAGTGAAATTAAATCCGCAGATATGCACAAACACACACTCAGACACACACACACACGCACACACACACACACACACACACACACACACACATATATATATATATATATATATATATATATATATATATATATATATATATATATATATATATATATATATATATATATATATATATATATATATATATATATATATTGGAACTTTATCTCGTGGAGACAGACGAACGGACATACCTCGTCGAGTTTGACAGTATTAGGTAATTTAGCATTAATTAATTGTCCAATACGTTTCACTGAAACCACAGAGGCATAAAATAGGATAGCATATTAGCTACGGTATTCATAATTTTAGTAACATGGAATGCTATATCATATTATGCAAATTATAAATTAAAAAATAACCGGAAAATATATTTAAAAACATTCGTAATTCAAGTATGGTCTTCTTGAGCAAGCTGTATTAGCCTATTGGAAACGTTCCTCTCTTGCAAGATGCTGGACTGGAGTTCGAGACCCATCTAAACACGATAAATTCTTGTAGTTTTTTGTAGCCTTACCACCCTTAGTGAGGTAGGGATGCGGGTTTTGGAGAAATCTTTATGTATACATACCGAGTCTTAAGCAGACATTAACTGGTTCTCCCTGGTCCTAGTTTAGGCGAAGAAGGGTTTGGACGCTGGCCATATGTGCATATGGTTAGTCTCCAAAACATTGTCCTGTTAGGACATCATTACTGCCCCGTGCTTTTGCCTACCATTAAATATCTATAAACCAATCTGATTACACAGAAGATTGTAAATTCTCGTAAACACGAAACTAGTTTCTAGGGAAAGACTCTACTTTCTCCGTGACCTCGAATTTTATAGTATACTAGACATAAAAAGCTCACCCTCATGTGAGTGGAGATTTTAATATGATACAAATTGATAATATTATATAAGAATAACTTAATCAATTTTCAAAATCCATGTATATGAAAACGACAAATATTTCTTTATTAGAAATAAGGTGTCTGAGACTTTGTAGTAAGATGTTAATAATATAACATATCAAATATGCAAGCAAAAATATGATGACATGATATACTATTACATACTAAATATAGAAGTAAAATGAAAAAATAGAATATTATCAAAATAATTTATAATTATAAATGTATTGCAAATATAGTCTTGTAACATTCAATTCATAAAATGCTAATTCGTAAAATACTGTGAAGCCTGTGATGTATTTAATGCCTAGTGAAAAAATACTTAACTCATTTAAATTGGTTTTGAAGTGTGAAGTTATTATCAAATA
>NC_090729.1:19076148-19101148 GCF_036898095.1 Palaemon carinicauda | reverse complement strand
GTGGTGACACAATCTTTCACACGGTATGCATTTGTGTTTATGCTTCAGAAAAATGTTACATTGTTGAGAGATGCAAAATGCATCCTGTTATGATTTTGTCTGACTACAGCAAATCTCACACTAGCTTCTTCTTCCACAATGACATATTAGGTCATGAGTTATAAAATGTAATAATTAACTATTACATTAGCTCGGCCAGCTATCTAAATTTTTTTTTCTAAAAATTTAACAACACGCCAAAATATGCTTACTAGGAATGTGACTGGATATATGTATTATTCTTTGTTTAACTTTAGCCATAAGCAAATGAGGACGAATGTCCAAATAGGCACATTAAAAAAAATAATAACAATAATGCATATGAAAAGATATTACCAAAGCAAAGAAAAAAAATGCATGATAAATACAGATCACATATATGGTGCATTGCTAGCAAATGATTATATGGTGCCAAAACAAAATACCGACATTCATATGATTCGGTAACTTGTTAAAGAATAATTGTTACCTTTGTCAGAAACATAGATTAACACAATACGGTAATTAATAAAAATATTTGTTACCTTGGTAAAGATTCAATTTTAGTGCACAAACATATATATATATATATATATATATATATATATATATATATATATATATATATATATATATATATATATATATATATATATATATATATATATATATATATATATATATATATATATATATATATATATATATATATATATATATATATATATATATAGGGCTTATATATTTTATTAGATGCCCATAGATTCTGTTATTTTCATTTTTTTTCTTTTCTTTTAACATTCCGGCTTGATTTATTTTTTAAATGTTTTAAATGTATTTTTAACAATACAAATGTTCTATAGTTTTTTCAATTACATTTTAATAGCGTACTAACTGCTTTTCGTACACACGCTATTCCCAGACAATTTTACTCCTTTTAGCAAATGAAGTGGCCACTTTCAAACGGCTTTAAACTGAATTAAATAAGGAGTTTTGTCTGGACATGGCAAAACGTTCGGTTTTAGCTGCAAACTGTTCCTTAACCTACGCCAAACAAGGATGTTAACGGCGATAAATATCATCACGGTCACAACTGTTCCTGCTAGTAGTATGGGGTGAAGGAATTCCTTATAAGTCGGTGACAGGTGGTCCATCTCGGTCAATTTCATCAACCGCTTGGCTACCTGTTTGTTTTATGGGAGAGGTAGTGATGGCATTGTAGTCGTCCACATGAAGTTCGCGAAGTAGGCTCGTTCTCTGATGATGGTCTTGATCCCGGTCACCATGGAATTAGGGGAAGTCCCGATACAACCATCTGCTGCAACGAAGATTTTGGCATAGGACGTGGATCCGTCCGGGCATGATACATTGAAGCCGTCCTTGTCGTATCGTATCCACGAGCCGTTGTTCAGTCTGCAATTGAACTCATTATTGTCAAAGGGATAAAGCTTATCCAGACAATTTTCACTTGTATGGGAGAGAGCACCGTCTAGCACTATACCTAACTCGCATGAATCCATTAAGTTTTTATGGAATTCAAATGAGTCAGCTGTACATATTTTTCTATCCATTGCGTCTGAACAGTGAGTTAATTGATTTAGGTCTTTAATGACCGTATATGTTTCCTTGTCTGGGGAAATCAGTACGTGTCCTGTCAAACTGGATATTACTGGATTTGAGTGATTCGTCATGAAAGTCGGAAATGGTGATATCCTGTAAGATTTTCAGGCATCAGAAGATCAAAGGGAATTGTAATCATAATCTTGTTATTTTCAACGCTTACTGTAATTAGGCTGTAATAAAATTCCAACCTACGTGCGTCTAACAAAGGAACATAGCCTAGTTTCTCCCATCCGTTCTCCAGAACTAACTTTAAGGCAACAAATGGGGTGACAGCACACCTTTAGTTGCTAATGTGATAGCTTCTACAAAATCTTTGGATTTCTCAATGAAATGTTCAATTCTGTTATGTATGTAATCTATTTTTGAGTCATAATACGTTAACATTGCCAACAAATCCTGTACTTCCATAATCTGACTGATATTACTTGAATGTTCATTTACTAAATCCATAATTTGATTGATTGAAGCTAACTGATTCCTTAGTTCTGACATAATCAATTCATCTTCATGAGTCAAGAACTCAATTTTCTTATTTTGATTACTAATCTTAAGACAATTGGAAATTCCTAAACCTAAACTTGCAATAGACCCAAAGATCTTTAATGCAGCAAAAATAAACTGGTTTCGTTTTTCTTTATATTCGTGCCCTACAGTCCACATCAAAAGGTCACGAGCCAAAGAATCTGTCTCGTAAGTCTTATTTTGCAAGTCATCAGATAGCATCTCTGCAACTTTTAGTGTCGATCCAAGAGAACTCTCTGTAGTCAAATGAAAATGTCTTCTATGCAACTCATCTAATGAGACAGCAAACCTTGAAATGGCGCTTTTTAAGCTAGTGACATCATTCTCTGGAAGAAAAATTGCTTGCATATGCACTTCTACAACTACGTTGCTTGATGTAATAAAAACGTCTTCTTGTCTTTCAACCATAGTGCCATATTTAAAATCTATACTTTTAGTTTTAGAGCTCGTCCCACACGAGAAAAACGTCTGAGCGAACAATATCACTCCCAACAACAAAAAATTCATCTTGGATACCTGTAACGAGAAATATATATGTAATTAATCCTGTATTAAGAAGACAACTTTTAATCACACAAATAAAAATCTTTCCCTCACTTCTTTCCCTCTCTTTTTTTTTTATTTATGTGAGCCAATGGTACTATTCTCTCATGCGTAGGTTGGGATACGTTTTGAACTCTAAACCTATTGGCCGTTAATGTTTCCAAAATGTTGAATGGGCCTTCGAACTTAGGTGTTAGTTTATAATCGAGTCCTTTACATACATTTACCTGTATATATACATTATCACCCACGGTATATGTTTTAGTTGGTTTCGCTATTATATCATGATTCCTTTTCATTATGATATGTGATTCTTCTAAATTCTTTCGAAGGATATCATATCGACTTTTGCTTGCATTTTTACATTCTTTTAAAGGATTTGATAGATTAGTTGTAGGCGTTAATACATGGAAAGGCTTTCTAACTGGGGTACCATACAATGCTTCATGTGGTGACATTTTAATTGATATATGATATGAACGATTCAGAGTACTCAGTACCGCAGGTATTGCAATATCCCAGTTGGGGTCTGATCCCTCTAGTGTTACTCTTAATATATTTAAAACCTTCCTATTTGCTCTTTCCACTAGCCCATTCGACTCTGGGTGATATATCATGGTATTTATTTTCTTTATGCTAAGGAATTCACACAATGAGGTAAGAGAGTGATTATTAAATTCACCACCCGAGTCTGAGATTATCGTGTGGAATTCCATGTTTACAAATGTAACACTAGTAAAACTTCCTAGCGCATTCAATCGCAGTTTTAGTTTTAAGCGCTATTTGTTCTGTTTATCAAGTTAAAGCATCTTCAATTACTAAGAGGTGCTTATTTCCTCTGTCTGACCCGTAAAATCCTGTTAACAAATCTAAATGTATTCTTTCAAAGGGTTGATGGGGCACGGGATAAGCCCCTGACAGGTGTTTTTGTATGCCCTTTGTTTTCCTGACATGTGCGACAACTAGCTTTGTGTCTTTTTATATCTGTAAGTATTGTATGCCAATAAAACAGTGATTTGTCTTCCTGTGACATTAATGAGAGCCCTGGGTGTCCATGTAATGGATCGGCCTGCAACCAATTCAGGACACTGGAAATAAGTGAGATTGGTACTACTACCTGGTCGTTAGTTACATGTGGTGTATTGCATGGTTTTCCTTGTCCCGGTCCTACACAGAATATTATCTTTGATTATATAATTCTGCTGCTTATGCTTTATATATCCCTTTTCCTTATGATTGCCTTTCGAAGCATTTATTATTGTTTCTATTTTCTGATCTTTTCTTTGCTCAGTCTATAATAATTCAGCTCTCCAGCCTAAATCTTCTTGTTCAGATATCGTTTTAACAATAGGCATGGATGTTGATATATCTATTAATTCAGCTAAAGGCTCCGTACAAGATGACACGGGGTTGCGTGATAATGCATCAGCAATGATATTTGCTTTCCCAGGTAAATACCCGATTCTTGCGCCAAAACCTTGAATGATCAAATGCCACTGAGTTCGTTTAGGGCTGTGGTTGAAGCCTTTAAAGAACCCGTTTAGTGGTTTATGGTCAGTAAGAACCTTAACGGGATAACCGTAAATTATGAACTTAAAATGCACTAGTGAATTCACAATAGCTAGCCCTTCCTTGTCTATTACTGCATACTTACTTTCGGAAGTTCTCAGTTTTCGAGAATAAAAAGCTATCGGGAAAAATTGTTTATCATATTGCTGAAGCAATACCCCTCCTACTCCTATGTCTGAGGCGTCTGTTGCAATGAAGAATTCCTTACCGAGGTCAGGAAATTCTAAGATAGGAGAACTAAACAGTTCCTCTTTCAAGGTATTAAAAGCCTGTTGATGATGCTCAGACCATATGAAATCTACGCCCTTCTTCGTAAGATCAGCTAAAGGAGCGGCTATTATTGAATAGTTGCATATAAAACGCCTGTAATATCCACTACAACCCAGAAATTGCTGTATTCCCTTGACATTGGTAGATATGGGAAAATTACGTATAGCCGACAATTTATCATGGACTACTTTAAGACCTTGGCTTGACACCATGAAACCCAAATATATTAATTCTGTTTTGAAAAATTCACACTTACTAATCTTTACCCTTAAGTTATGTTGTCTTAATCTCTGTAGTACTAGTTCTAACTTACGTAGATGTTCTTCTAAGGTGTTGGAAAAGATTACAAGATCGTCCATATCGGCATGCAATGTATCCCCTAACAAGTCTCCAAACACTATGTTAATCGTTTTTGTAAATGTTATGGGAGCACAACGTAAACCAAAAGGCATCCGTAAAAATTCATAATGTCCCCTGGCTGTGCTGAAGGTGTATGGGATACTAGCTTCTTCTAATGGTATCTGGGGAAAGCCTTTAAGTAAGTCCAAACTGGTAAAATGTCTATTATGACCTAACAAAGACAAAATATCGTCAGTACATGGCACTGTGAATCGAACAGGGATCGTCTCCTCGTTTAGACGACGGAAGTCTACGCAGATACGCCATGTTCAATCTTTTTTCGGTACAGCTATTAATGGAAAATTATAAGGGCTGTTTGATTTCCTAATGACTCCTTCTTCTAGCATTTTACCTAATTTATCATTTATTTCATTCTGGAATTTCATAAGGAGTCTGTAAGAGGGAACATAGATAATTTTCTGCTTGTCCTTTAATCTTATTTGATGCTCGATCACATCTGTTTTTCCTAAGGATCCATCCATAGTGGAAAAAACATCATGATATTTAGTTAAAACTCCAAAAATTTTCTTCTGAATTTCTTCGTGTTGAATGTCTTTATTGCTTTTATTTTTAGTAGATTGCAAAAGGGATTCATCCGCAACTGATTGAGCGTGATTGATTTCAGCAACGGTAAGAATACGATGTTTATAAACTTCTACATTCAAGATATGTTGATTTTTGTGAATTACTAAAGTGTTATTTCAATGATTACAGACTTCAATATTACATTGTTGATGTGAGCCTACTGTATAAATAGCTTGTGTGACAGACAATCCGTCAGTTTTCAAATTGTCGGAAAGGATTAATATTTCAGATCCCGGTAATGTTTTCTTAATTTGCACTATTAAATTCGAAGGTACGTTTGGCTCGATAGATTGCGAGCAAGATGATATTACGGGTGAACGAGAATTCTGCTGGGTCGCGTATATTATTTCTTTATTAGTGGGACAAGTTATTGGTTCTTCAATGTACGTTACGGTTACATTTATCGTCTCCTTTTTATCCAAAACTGATTTTAGGGTATTAGAAGACTTATAGAATTTTCCTTTGATATACACGCCGTGCTTGGCAGGGGCAAAATTAATGATTTGATTTCCCATAGATGGGTATCCTATAATTACATCTGGATACATATCGATATTTTGTACAACAACAAAGGTATCGGGAAACGTGTGTTTACCGACTGTGAATTGAACATGAGTTATGCCCAGAACATGTAATTCATTATTTCCTATACCTGAGAGTCTCAATCCGGATTTTTCTATCAGAAAGTTCGAAAACAACAAATGATGTGTCCTCAAATCCATGATATTACGTGGACTACCAAAGTCAAAAAATAACGTAAAGGATTTGTGTTCTAAGTTTACAGCATATAATGTTGGTCGTAACTCTTTTTGGCTTATTATTGTATGAATTCGTTGCAAATCTACGGGAGCATGCACTGTTTTACTTAATTCGGCCGTGTGTTTCATAGGAAAATTTATTGCCTCACAAAGATCTGATAAAACATTAAATTGATTATTCAATACTATTGATGTTGACATGAATGACCTTGACCCAACATCACTCTCTTACCCACTGGAGTTAATTATGTGGTATTTGCTTTGCTCTGCACATTCTGAAAATTAGTCTGACCTTGCGAGGTCTGGTTTGACGACCCAGGCTCAGCGTTATTCGAAGAAGTGTTTGTTTGTTTCGGATTCTGAAGTACATTGACGTTTGGCTGTTTCTTCTTATTGTTAAAATGAGGATTTTTCTTTTTATTTCCATATGGGACTGACTGTGGAATTGACTGTGTATTTCTAGGATTCTGTTGTGTCTTACGCGAGTAGCACTGACTATATGAATGAGTCGAACTATTATGTCACGAACAGAATTTCGTTCTGCAGTCCGCGATTAAGTGACCTTGACGTTTGAAATTATAACACGTCATTCCCGCAACTTGACTATTATTAACTACATTTACTTGTTGTGGCTTTGTTTCATTCGTTGCAAAAACTTGAGTTAACACGGGAACAAGATCAGGACACTTAGACGTGTGTTTTTTTATTTGTTTATATACATCCAATTCCGTACTTGCAGGCGTTAACTTTTTATCAAAACATCGAACTAAAGCTTCAGCCAACATAAGTGTCATGCAGGTTAAATATATTAATCGTAAAAAATCTTTCACGGAGATATTATCTCTAGTAACCCAAGTGGAATTACCTAAAATATCTTGATATTCATTAAGCCTATCAGCTATGAGAGCTGCTCTCTCAATAACATTAAGCCGATTCATAATGGCTTGATTAACCCTGGATAGGTACGCTCCTCGGACACCCCTTTAAGGGTATACTCGGACGCGCGCGACCCCGACACCAAAAAAAATTCTTGAAAAATAAGTTTTTGCAGTAACCTCCTTTTTTCTTTTGCCAAAAAAACTTCAAACATGCTTAAAACAACTGTAAAGATAAATACTACTCATCTGCAGAAAAACTATTTATTATAAATATTTTCAAGAATTAAGTAGAAAAAAAGACCTTACTTAAAAATTCATAAAAAAAAGTTTATACGTATATGCATAAATCCTTTTATGAATTGATTCTTGAATGTTTAGGACATATCTTGATGTATTTTGGATGAAGTCAGACCCATGGAGGTGAAGATCTGAAATGAGAAAAAAAGGGTAACTTTTTTTGGCCAAAAACATTTGTCCAAATTTCATGAATTTTTTTGGGTACCCAAATGAAATAGGAAGTGGCTAATTTTTTTAGGGAATAAACATATGTTATCCTAAAATAGAAATATGTAAAAAAAATCTTCATTATTTTGTAAATTACATTTATATCAGGGGCCATATCTAAAGGTAATTTTTTGAGTACTTAGAAATTTCGTAAAAAAATACATATATTTAATATATAATATGATATTTATGCAGGTAAAAATATACCAAACTATCACAAACTCTATAGGGAACAAGAATATATATAGATAGGGCAACTTACGCTTCGGATATGTCCACAAAATGGCCGCCAACCACACTGACTCAGACTCCCTAGTCTGCCACTTGAAATGTAGGAAGGGTATGTCAATTTCAATGTGTTATTTACTAATCTAATTATTCTTGGATATGCATAAAAATTGTATGGTGGGTTGCTGGATAATTGTCGATTATTTTACGATTATAAAATTAAAATTCTGACCCAAAAAAATTTTTTTTTGAAGGGAAATAAAATCGAAAAAAAAAATGTAAAACAATATAATATTTTAGCTAAAAAAATTTGATGATATTCAATCAAAAAAGAAGTAAACAGAATTTTCCGACAAATAAACATCTAGAGGAATCATTACTCTGTGATAGTTCCTTAGTACGTAGTAATTTTGAAAGAAATGGGAAAAAACAAAAAAGTGGCAATCGCAGGAAAATAGAACACATACCTATATATACGCCATATCTGGCTAAAAATAAAAATAGGCATGGGTAGCCAGATCATCTAGAAACACTTTCCAAAAATATAAAAATACAAGTTTTGCGACACTACTTGCCAATTCCTTACGGTAACATGACTAAGCAAAAAAATGCAAAACAAATAAAAAGGGGCACTCGCGGAAAAATGGCCAACATTTCTAATATACGGCATTTCAGAAAAAAAAAATTTCAGCCACATGCTAGGCAAACCATCAAGGCACATTTTCCGACAAATAAACATATAAATGAATCATTACTCTGTGATAGTTCCTTAGTACGTAGTAATTTTGAAAGAAATGGGAAAAAACGAAAAAATGGCAATCACCGGAAAATCGAATACATACCTATATATACGCCATATCTGGCTAAAAAAAAGATAGGCATGGGTAGCCAGATCATCTAGAAACACTTTCCAACACTATAAAAATATAAGTTTTGCGACACTACTTGCCAATTCCTTACGGTAACATGACTAAGCAAATAAATGCAAAACAAATAAAAAGGGGCACTCGCGGAAAAATGGCTAACATTCTAATATACGGCATTCCAGAAAAAAAAAAAAATTTCAGCCACATGCTAGGCAAACCATCAAGGCATATTTTCCGACAAATAAACATATAAATGAATCATTACTCTGTGATAGTTCCTTAGTAGGTAGTAATTTTGAAAGAAATGGGAAAAAACGAAAAAATGGCAATCACAGGAAAATCGAACACATACCTATATATACGCCATATCTGGCTAAAAAAAAAGATAGGCATGGGTAGCCAGATCATCTAGAAACACTTTCCAACACTATAAAAATATAAGTTTTGCGACACTTCTTGCCAATTCCTTACGGTAACATGACTAAGTAAAAAAATGAAAAACAAATAAAAAGGGGCACTCGCGGAAAAATGGCCAACATTTTAATATACGCATTTCAGAAAAAAAAATTTAAGCCACGTGCTAGGCAAACCATCAAGGCACATTTTCCGACAAATAATCATCTAAATGAATCATTACTCTGTGATAGTTCCTTAGTACGTAGTAATTTTGAAAGGAATGGGAAAATACGAAAAAATGGCAATCACCGGAAAATCGAATACATACCTATATATACGCTATATCTGGCAAAAAAAAAAAAAAATAGGCATGGGTAGCCAGATCATCTAGAAACACTTTCCAACACTATAAAAATATATGTTTTGCGACACTACTTGCCAATTCCTTACGGTAACATGACTAAGCAAAAAAATGCAAAACAAATAAAAAGGGGCACTCGCGGAAAAATGCCCAACATTCTAATATACGGCATCTCAGATAAAAAAAAGACATGCACGTGTTAGCCCAACCATCAAGGCACACTTTCTAACACATAAACATGAAAAAAAAATCAATAATATACGGCAATTCCATACTACGTAGTAAATTTTTACAAATATTGTAAAAAAAACAGAAATTGGCAACCGCAGTTAAATACCCAATATAACAATAACTACGTCGTATCTGACAAAAACAAAGTCACGCATGGGTAGCCAGATCATCTAGACACACTTTCCAACACTAAAAAAGCAAAAGTTTTACGACACTATTTGGCAATATCTTACGGAAAAATGACTTGGCAAAAAAATGAAAAAAAAATGAAAAAGGGGCACTCGCGGTAAAATGGTCCTCGTGGTGATGAACGACATTTTAACTAAAAAAAAATCATGCACATGGTAGCCAAACAATCCACCAAGACTTTCCACAACTGATAACCTATACAAGTTGCACCATTCTACGACAATTTCATAATACGTAATAACTTTGATAATTATGCAAATTACCTTAGAAGGGTAAACTCGGTCGTGCTCGACCCGGATGCGTCTCAGAAATCGGGGAAGGAGTACAGCTACAGCAATGCACATCTGGACACTACTAGAGCGTGAAGGCGTGACACCTACTGCAGGTCGATCACCCACAATTTCAGTCACGGGGGTGAGTCACGTGAGAAAAACCTCTTTTTTTTTACGCTCGGGGTTGCGGACGACCCTTCGTACCGTTCCAGGGTTAAGTGTATTTCTTAACGTTAATTTTACATCCAAGGCTTCTTCACTCCCATAGACCGCGTGTAACCTAATTTTGAAATCATCCCAGGTAACTGCTTCTTGAAAAGAAACACCTCTTAAATACGCACTCGCATCCCCCTTAGAAAAATCTATAAAACTTTTGGCTTCTTGTAATTGTACAAAAGGGTCTACGATTGTTTGACATTTAAATTGGCATCGACGGAAGAAATCCATGACTCCACATTTTGAGGCAAGAACCCATTAACCCGACCCTGAAAAGGAAGGATTGCAGACCTGGCATTTACAAGCGTCACAATCGGGAGAGGATTAATCTGTCCTACGCCACTAGGTCCAGGGATGGGGCTCGCAGGGCGCGTCATGACTACTGTATTCCTTTTCCTATCTCTTCAACCCCTTGCAATTCTATCAAAATATCTACATGAATACAGACGTCCACTGCGTAAACGCATAAGCACCCATTGATAAAGATTATAACCAAATTCCCCAAAACAATGCTACTAATCCCAAGACATTTCCCGAGAATTTCTGAAAGAAAACTGAATTAGCACAAAGGGAGAAAAATTCTAGATGAGAATTCGGAGATGAACACAGTTTCCTTTAATGAAAGGAAAATAAAAGATTAGCAAACCAATCACCCCGGTAATAATCGACTAACGACTCGTGATAACTACACTTCACTGCCCAAACTGAAATGAATAAGAAAATTGTACTTAGCTTTATATGGTTCTGTGAGATGTCGTCATATCCTCTCTCTCTCTTGATGTTTGGGTGAATGTGTCGGTCCGATTTCTTCTCTCTCTCTTGATGTTTGGGTGAATTTTTCGGTCCAATTTCCATTGAATATAGTGCTTCCTGGATATGTTTTGCAAGCATTGAACGTCAGTCCTTGGGTTTCCTAGGATGTTGATTGAAGATCTAGTTCATCAGTTTGTATGTATAACATTCATTAAATGTTTTATTCTTCGATGGACTATGATACTTAGTCAAAATTGTAGATTAATTACTGATGATTTCTTGAAGATCTTTCTCTGTTTTTTAAAGCTTTATTGTTGATTTCTTGAAGTTTTTCCTCTAATTCTTAGAGTCTTATTGTTAATTTCTTGAAGATATTTCTCTGATTCTTAGAGTTTTAGCGCTGCCACCATTTATTAGTGTGCTATTGTTATTAACACACATTGAGTATGTGTTGTTTGAGATGTTGAGTCTTAAAATAAAGTCAAGCATGGTAACTTTAACCCTGGATAGGTACGCTCCTCGGACACCCCTTTAAGGGTATACTCGGACGCGAACGACCCCGACGCCAAAAAAAATTCTTGGAAAATCAGTTTTTGCAGTAACCTCCTTTTTTCTTTTGCCAAAAAAAAACTTCAATGAATGCTTAAAACAACTGTAAAGATAAATACTACTCATCTGCAGAAAAACTATTTATTATAAATATTTTAAAAAATTAAGTAGAAAAAAAAGACCTGACATAAAAATTCATAAAAAAAAAGTTTATACATATATACACAAATCCTTTTAGGAATTGATTCTTGAATGTTTAGGACACATCTTGATGTATTTTGGATGAAGTCAGACCCATGGAGGTGAAGATCTGAAATGAGAAAAAAAGGGTAACTTTTTTTGGCCAAAAACATTTGTCCAAATTTCATGAATTTTTTTGGGTACCCAAATGAAATAGGAAGTGGCTAATTTTTTTAGGGAATAAACAGATGTTATCCTAAATTAGAAATATTTAAAAAAATTTTCATTATTGTGTAAATTACATTTATATCAGGGGCCATATCTAAAGGTAATTTTTTGAGTACTTAGAAATTTCGTAAAAAAATACATATATTTAATATATAATATGATATTTATGCAGGTAAAAATATACCAAAATATCACAAATTCTATAGGGAACAAGAATATATATAGATAGGGCAACTTACGCTTCGGATATGTCCACAAAATGGCCACCAACCACACTGACTAAGACTCCCTAATCTGCCACTTGAAATGTAGGAAGGGTATGTCAATTTCAAGGTGTTATTTACTAATCTAATTATTATTGGATATGCATAAAAATTGTATGGTGGGTTGCTGGATAATTGTCGATTATTTTACGACTATAAAATCAAAATTCTGACCCAAAAACATTTTTTTGAAGGGAAATAAAATCGAAAAAAAAACAAATGTAAAACAATATAATATTTTAGCTAAAAAAATTTGATGATATTCAATCAAAAAAAAAGTAAACAAAATTTTCCGATAAATAAACATCTAGAGGAATCATTACTCCGTGATAGTTCCTTAGTGCGAAGTAATTTTGAAAGAATTGGGAAAAAACGAAAAAATGGCAATCACAGGAAAATCGAACACATACCTATATATACGTCATATCTGGCTAAAAAAAAGATAGGCATGGGTAGCCAGATCATCTAGAAACACTCTCCAACACTATAAAAATATAAGTTTTGCGACACTACTTGCCAATTCCTTACGGTAACATGACTAAGCAAAGAAATGCAAAACAAATAAAAAGGGGCACTCGCGGAAAAATGGCTAACATTCTAATATACGGCATTTCAGAAAAAAAAAATTCAGCCACGTGCTAGGCAAACCATCAAGGCACATTTTCCGACAAATAAACATCTAAATGAATAATTACTCTGTGATAGTTCCTTAGTACGTAGTAATTTTGAAAGAAATGGGAAAAAACAAAAAAATGGCAATCACAGGAAAATCGAACACATACCTATATATACGCCATATCTGGCTAAAAAAAGAAGATAGGCATGGGTACCCAGATCATCTAGAAACACTTTCCAACACTATAAAATTATAAGTTTTGCGACACTACTTGCCAATTCCTTACGGTAACATGACTAAGTAAAAAAATGCAAAACAAATAAAAAGGGGCACTCGTGGAAAAATGGCCATTCTAATATACGGCATTTCAGAAAAAAAAAAAATTTCAGCCACGTGCTAGGCAAACCATCAAGGCACATTTACCGACAAATAAACATATAAATGAAATATTACTCTGTGATAGTTCCTTAGTACGTAGTAATTTTGAAAGAAATGGGAAAAAACGAAAAAATGGTAATCACAGGAAAATCGAACACATACCTATATATACGCCATATCTGGCTAAAAAAAAAAAATAGTCATGGGTAGCCAGATCATCTAGAAACACTTTCCAACACTATAAAAATATAAGTTTTGCGACACTACTTGCCAATTCCTTACGGTAACATGACTAAGCAAAAAAATGCAAAACAAATAAAAAGGGGCACTCGCGGAAAAATGCCCAACATTCTAATATACGGCATCTCAGATAAAAAAAAAAAAGACATGCACGTGTTAGCCCAACCATCAAGGCACACTTTCTAACACATAAACATGAAAAAAAAAATCAATAATATACGGCAATTCCTTACTACGTAGTAAATTTTTACAAATATTGAAAAAAAAAACAGAAATTGGCAACCGCAGGTAAATACCCAATATACCAATAACTACGTCGTATCTGACAAAAACAAAATCACGCATGGGTAGCCAGATCATCTAGACACACTTTCCAACACTAAAAAAGCAAAAGTTTTACGACACTATTTCGCAATATCTTACGGAAAAATGACTTGGCAAAAAAATGAAAAAAAATGAAAAAGGGACACTCGCGGTAAAAGGCCCGACATTCTAATATACGGCATCTCAGATAAAAAAAAAGACATGCACGTGTTAGCCCAACCATCAAGGCACACTTTCTAACACATAAACATGAAAAAAAAAAAATGAATAATATACGGCAATTCCTTACTACATAGTAATTTTTACAAATATTGAAAAAAAAACAGAAATTGGTAACCGCAGTTAAATACCCAATATACCAATAACTACGTCGTATCTGACAAAAACAAAGTCATGCATGGGTAGCCAGATCATCTAGACACACTTTCCAGCACTAAACAAGCAAAAGTTTTACGACCCTATTTGGCAATATCTTACGGAAAAATGACTTGGCAAAAAAATTTAAAATAATGAAAAAGGGGCACTCGCGGTAAAATGGTCCTCGTGGTGATGAACGACATTTTAACTAGAAAAAAAATCATGCACATGGTAGCCAAACAATCCACCAAGACTTTCCACAACTGATAACCTATACAAGTTGCACCATTCTACGACAATTTCATAATACGTAATAACTTTGATAATTATGCAAACTACCTTAGAAGGGTAAACTCGGTCGCGCTCGACCCCGACGCGTCTCAGAAATCGGGGAAGGAGTACAGCTACAGCAATGCACATCTGGACACTACTAGAGCGTGTAGGGGAGACACCTCCTGCAGGTCGATCACCCACAAACTCAGTCACGGGGGTGAGTCACGTGAGAAAAACCTGTTTTTTTTTATGCTCGTTGTCGCAAACGACCCATCGTACCTATCCAGGGTTAAAATGGTTTATTCTCTAAAAACAACAGTGTTAACATCTCCATCACAGGAGTATAGCTGGTTTGGTCGGAGGACTAATTCAGGGCAAGTATATATAAGAACTGCCTAAAATATCGATATCACAGATATCGTATATTTAGTTGTCTCAGCATTTAAACACAATATGTAAACTTTACATTAGTCTAGGAAGACACCTGCATCCGGTGGCGACACAATCTTTCACACGGTATGCATTTGTGTTTATGCTTCAGAAAAATGTTATATTGCTGAGAGATGCAAAATGCATCCTGTTATGATTTTGTCTGACTACAGCAAAACTCACGCTAGCTTCTTCTTCCACAATGACATATTACGTCATGTGTTTTAAACATGTAATAACTAACTATTACACATGTTGGCAATAAGGTCCATTCTTGCGTGGTGCTGAGGTCAGGTCTTTGTTGTTGAATGAAAAGAGCTTCCGTTATCTTGAGATCTCTGCCGTCAGGGGCACGGCCAATGATGGTTACATTTTTCACAATATGCTCTCTTGTTATCTTGAAATTAAGTTTTTGCAGGCAATGCATTTCTATTGCACCTTCTTGCACGTGGTAAGGTAATCTATTGGAGGGAGGCATCGTCGTCATCCCGATTTAGGTGCCAGGACATTCCTGGACAGCGCATTCATATCGGTACACTAGGTTGGTCTTCTTTAAGTCATCTTGCATGGCAGGGGCAGGGTTGTTTTTCATAATCAGGTCTCGTGTTTTACCGATTGATAATAAACTATGAGGTTGATTTCGGTATTCTCTACCGTGGCAAAAACATAGTTTTTAATTATATTTTTCATATTCGTTTCTTCTTTTTTGCATTTGGGGCTCATAAGGACCTCATAGTATAGATTTATTTTGGCCGGCGTGTTAGTATTATCAGGACCTTCATTCTGGTACCCTTTTTCGATTCCTTTCTTGATCTGCTGAATAATGTCCTTATTCGTGAAGCCCTTATTCACCAGAATTTTAGTAACTCTGTCAAGTTCCTCGTGGGTGCCTCTCCACGAAGAACAGTGAGAAATGGCTCTCTGAACAAAAGCCTTAATAGTGGCAGTTTTGTACCAGCTAGGGCACTCGCCGTCACTATTCAGACATAGGGCAAGATTTGTTGGTTTCACGTACACCTAGGTATTAAAGCTATTATTTTTATGTCTACAAGGACAACAAGGAAGGGGAGATGTCCTTGGAGGCTGTGCTTGAGGGTGAACCTGAGCGAGGTGCTTTCCTCGAAAGTGCATTGCAGTTTTGCTATGCATCCCACATTGGCCGGTTTTACGAAAGTATCGTCAATGTAGCGCACATAGAGGTCTGGTTTGCTGACTTTCCAAAAAACTCTCTCCTCGACTACTTACATATAAGAATTAGCAAAGAGAACGCCTAAAGGTGACCCCTTAGCGACACTGTCTTTCAGAATATATATATGGCCCTTATGTGTGATAAAAGAGGATTTCTTGGTGCATATTTCTAATAGTGGATGGAGAGAGGCCTCGGAGATGTTGAGAGTGGGTGTAGTTGTATCCCTATAAACTCATTCCATTATGAAGTCTATTGTTTAACTCATGGCAACGTTAGTAAATAAGGACTCGACATCCAGGGAGGCAATAACTCCGTCACATGTGGAATTTTTCAGTTTTTCCAGGAATTCTGCTGATGTTGTTACATAATATCTATTGGGAATATAGAGTGTGAGCTAGGTGTTCAGTCTCTTTGCAAGCTGGTATGTAGGGGCAGGGATCTGGCTGATAATAGGCCGGAGAGGGTTCCCTTGCTTGTGTGTTTTTACATATCCGTATAAGTACCCCTGGCCAAAATCACCTGAAATAGGTGGCATATGGAAGTGCTGGTAGCAGCATTAATAGTTTGTATAATCCGGTTTGCTTCCCTCTCTAGTTTTTCATGGTACTCCTCTGTATTTATGAGAACGAAGGCAGCAGTTTTATTTGTATGGCGTACAGCGATGCATTCTTGCATTCTAAAAGCCTTGGCAGCATCTCATCTCCTTTGTGACGATCCCGCTCCGGTGTTGGCCACAGTCAGTTAGAGCTTCTGCCATGAGTATGGGTTGGAGGGCATCAGTCGCTCGTAGGCCACCTCTACGTTCATTTTCTTGGATAGTGTCAAGGAGGAGCTCGATTTCCATTCCCTTGTCAGTCGGAATTGGTTTGGTTATGTAGTGGCAATTAAGGCCTAAGCATAGTATTTCTTCTTGAGCAGGTGTAGGAATGTGATTCATGAGATTTACGTATTCCTGTCTCTTTTCTGGGATCCTAAGTTTGCCTCCATTGATATTAATGAGTTTTCTTATTACAGTTATGATCCACCGAAATCGGACCATTACTTTGTGCGCACTAACATTTTGAGAGTGTTTCCTACTTTTTTTACGTATTATATGTACTTTTATAGTGTGTTGTGATATATTAAAGATTAATTGTGAATGATATGGTCTTCATCACCCCTCCTAATGATAATATGTCCCTTTCCCAGTTACTGGCAGATTTTAGCGATGGAGAGAAAAAGATGATAAGGACAATAGAAAAAGTTAATTACAAAATTAACGCAACTGAGACAGCAATCACTTTCACCAATAATAATAATAATAATAATAATAATAATAATAATAATAATAATAATTATTATTATTATTATTATTATTATTATTATTATTATTATTATTATTATTATTATTATTATTATTATTATTATTACAAGCTAGGCTATAATCCTAGTTGAATAAGTAAGATGCTATAAGCTCAAGGCCCCTAACAATGTAAAAATAGCCCAGTGAGGGAAGGAAACAAGGAAACAAGTAAGCTAAAAGAGAAGAATAAATAATAAAAATAAAGTATTTCATGGAAGAAATGAACATTAAATTAGATCCTTCACATATCAACTTTAAAAACTTGAAAAAAACATTAGGAAGAGAAAAGAGATAAAACAGGATGGCTGACTGTATCCCCTAGCGAAAGAACTAATTGAACACAGTGGAAGACCATGGTGCAGAGGCTGGGGCACTACCCAAGACTAGAGAAGACTGGTTTGGTTGTGGAGTGTCCTTCTCCTAGAAGAGCTGGTCATCATACCTAACGAGTCTCTTCTACCCTTACTAAGAGGAGAGTAGCCTTTGGACAATTACATTGGAGTTGCTAACCCCTTGAGCGAAGAAGAATTGGTTCATAATCTCATTGTTGCCAGGTGTTTGAGGATAGAGGAGAATGTAGTAAGAATAGGCTAGATGGTTCAATATGTGTGTAGGCAAAGAAAACAGGAACCGTAACTAGATAGAGGGTTGCAATGTAGTACTTTCTGACCAGTCAAAGGACTGAATAACTCTCTAGCAGTAGTGTCTTTAAGGGTGGCTGGTGCCCTTGCCAACCTACTGCCTATAACTGCAATTAAAGAAGAAATTAACTCAGCTTCTCATTATGAATATTTGCTGTTTACTTAGATCAGTGGGTTAATCGACATTTTTGGGAATGTACTATGAAAGTAAATTATGATCCAGATTAGAAATTTGCTTTTCGCTTTTGAATGTTGTTAGCCCTAGCCTTTGTCCACATGGATAAAGTTGTTGAATCATTAGAAACATTATTACATTCAAATATATATTCTTCGATAGTGACTTTTGTTTTATGAAATGCTTTTTTTTTCTATAAAAAAACATAGTATAAAATAGAATATAAACAGGAATTTATACAGCGAAAATGTAGTAACACTAATAGGAAGTTCCATAACTTTCTTAATTATGCTTACTTGGCAGCCTTCTTGGAAATAAACAGATTTCTGAAAGACAAACACTGTTTTAGTAAGTAAAATCTTTGATTTTATGACAAGGAAGCCTCTAATATAGTCCAGTAAACACTGAACCCTTGTATTGTAATGGTATATCTCTGTATAAAAAAGAGGCATATGAAACTGTTTTGTTCATTATTCTATTGCCGTCCAAAGACTGGTTGGGATCCTCGATAAGAGGGTAGTGGAAGACAAGGCACCTCAGCTTGAAAAGATGTTCCCCGTGGCTAAGCACAAACAGATCTCAGAGCGCAGGAGACAAACAAGAGGATGTAGTTCACAGATTTTTTTTTCTGTTCAAACAATGACAAACCTTACGTAAATTGTTCAGAGCCCTTTGCTTCAATTATTAAAGATAGGTAGTCGTGGTAGGTTGTGCTTCCGACAACATGCCATTATCATCTTCAATAGAAAGTTCCTCCTTTTTTTTTAATATTGCCATCACTCTGGAAGACTCTTTTATACTAGTGTACCCGAACCGTCAAAAATGACACATGAATTTTCAGATATATATGCATATCTTGAATCATACACAGACTTCTCACCCCCATCCTCCTTTCTTAACTACAACCCGCTGTTTTTGGCAGTTTATGGGAGAGTGTGGTTTCTAAATGTACCTCCCGGGGTACCATAAAAAGACCATAAAAAGACAAGAGTGGAAGGACATGTCTGAGTTTTTTGTTCTACAGTGGACTAGCAATGGAAGATGATCATGATAATGACATACATACATACATACATACTTGCAGCGAAACTTCTCATGTTTAAGAGGCTCTCAGGAGTCTCTTTTTACAATGTTTTATATTAAATATCTGTGTAAACGTTGCTAATGATATTTGTTATTCTGTACTTTTCAAATAAATCCTCGGTTCCCTGATTTCCTTTTCTCACTGGGGTATTTTTCTCTATTGGAGCAGTTTGTCTTATGACATCTTGCTTCTCCTACTATGGTTGTAGCTTAGATAATAATAATAATAATAATAATAATAATAATAATAATAATAATAATAATAATAATAATAATAATAATAATTCAGACTTAAAAATAGATATATGTAGATGGCTGGAATCACTCCGTCTCCCTTTCCTTCACAAATACGCAGACCCAAAGAAAACAACGCCAACACATTCCACAAAACCAAAACAAAAATTCTATGCATATATTCCTTTCAAGTATCGCACATTTCCCCGGGACCTCTCCCGTTAGAATATCGTATCTTGAAGGTTTTATCTCTCGTTGATTTCTCTGGCTTCAGAAGGTAAAGGAATTTCAGAGCTCTTTCTCGGACTTGTCCCAATCTGTTCTCGATGATGTTTTTGGACGACCTGTCTTATACACTACATCTTTGTCCTTTTCGGACAGACGAGGACGACTCGAGAAATTTTCTTTTCAATTCATCTCGAAGAGGAAATCAACGAGGTTTAAGCCTTCCAGGTTTTTCTCAGGAGTTGAGATACTATATATCATAATTTCTTTACATTTCACTTGCTTCTATGTGTGCTGTGTTATTGGTTGCTCAAAATTAATTTTCATCCGTTTCGTGCGTTAAGAGTTCTTTTAATCAATCCTCACAAATATTTTTTTTCTTTATCAGCATTTTCTTCTCCCTCTGATTACCCTTTGTTCACATGAGATGAGAGACCAAAGAATAAATGTAACAAAAACATGCTTCCGTTTTGCAAGCGATGTTATAGGCGATTACAAAAAAAAAAAAAAAAAAAAAAAAAACAGACCGCCGGGACAACTTATATTCGTGTGACAGACAAAGAGCGAGAGCATTTGCTATAGGATCTCCTTTCTTTTTCTTAATATTTTTGATATGTAATATTTGTTTTATTTCAAAGAGGTTATTTTCATGACAATCTTTCATTTCTTTTTCATTTAACAGACTATTTTCTGGATCTTTTCAAAATATTGTCGCTATACATATTATCATTATTATTACTTGCTAAGCTGTAAACCAAGCTGGAAAAGCAGGATGCTATAAGCCCAGGAGCTCCAACCGGGATAAAATCAAAGTGAAGAAAGTAAACAAGGATAAATACAATATTTTAAGACAAGTAGCAACATTTGAATAGATATCTCTTCTATAAACGATAAAAAACTAACAAAACAAGAGGAAGAAAAATAAGATAAAATTGTGTTCTCGAGTGTGCCCTCAGGCTAAAGAACTCTACCCCAAGGCAGTGGAAGACCATAGTATAGAGGCTACAGCACCACCTAAGACTAGAGATTTAGTGTTTGATGTTGGAGTGTCCTCCTAGAAGAGATGCTTACCATAGCTGAAGAGTCTTTTCTACCCTTACCAAGAGGAAAGTGTCCACTGAACAATTACAATGCAGTAACCCCTTAGGTGAAGAAGAATTGTTTGGTGATCTCAGTGTTGTCAGGCGTACAAGGAGAAAGGAGAATATGTAAGGAATAGGCCTGACTATTCAGTCTGTGTATGTGTGTGTTAGCGAAGGGAAAAGGAACCGTAATCAGAGAGAAGGATCCAATGTAGTACTGTCTGGCCAGTCAAAGGACGCCATAACTCTCCAGCGGTAGTATCTCAACGGTTGGCTGGTGCTCTGGGCAGCCTACTACCTTTGAATAGATAATAATGTGAATGTCTGAAACTAGATACAATTCCCATCATTGTCCCTCTTATTAAATTTGTTCTTATGCCTTACAGATATTGAATTTTTGCGAACCTATGTTTCTATCATAACAGCAAAGCAGTTTTCTTTCATCCTTATAAATAGTTGAATGTTCAGCCTATTGACAGCTTTTTCTCATCAGTTATCGCAGCATATCTATTTTAATTAGACATACATAGATCAATGATTTGAGTATATTCATACGTTAAACGCTTTTTAAAATAAAAATTCCATATCCGTATCTTTCATATCAATTAATTGATATATACCGCGTGTATCGTTTCCTTAAGAGGCTTTTTTTTTTCTTCTTCTTTTCATTCAAGCACTTTGAAACCTGCAATTTCCAAAAAGTATCATAACTGCTATACCTTTTTTTTTAAGATTCAAACATTTGCATCCACCGACAGTTCTCTCTTATTCCATACCATAAAAGGAATTCCAGATAACATCTCCTTCGCTTATTTTGCAGGCCACATTTCCAGACAGAACTCTAATTCCTTACGAATGCTTAGATCATGACCTCAATGTTGAGGGCATCGAATCATAATATATTATGCATGCAAAATTCTTTAATAATTTTCTCCAACTTCTGGCTACATTTAAGAGAATAAAGCTAAGAAAATTTTTCAATACAAATATTTTATTCATAGGCTTAGATTAAGCCTAACAAATAGTTTTCTTCTTCTTCTTCTTCTTCTTCTTCTTCTTCTTCTTCTTCTTCTTCTTCTTCTTCTTCTTCTTCTTCTTCTTCTTCTTCTTCTTCTTATTATTATTATTATTATCATTATTATTATTATCATTGATGGTGTATAATTATTATTAATATTAATATTGCTTTCAGCAACATAATTTTCATAGCTTGCATAAGAAAATCGGTTTTCTTTATAATCGCAAGGATATCATCCTAGAGGAAAAATGTTAAACAATGAAGTATTATTAGTGTAAAATTCAATTATTTTCTTATTTCACCGATACAGCTGTATCATATTTTAGTCACAGCAAAAATAAAACTCACTGAATTCTCCGTTGTAATTAATATAATTACAAGAAAGGGTAAGAATACTTTCATCAATGCTTATCTTGTATTTTCTCGTTTATACCATAATCTAGAAGGATAATACTACAAACGATATTCAAAAGTGTGAAAACCTGTATAACCGACTATTGGGTGAAGAAATTATTAGAATATTTTTTAAACATATATTTACCATAAGAGTCAACCGATGAAAATCAAACAAAAGAGAAATACTCAAAAAGAAAGAATTACAGAAAAAAAATATTCTTGATAAACAGTTGTCAAACAGTTTTTGGGGCCACAACATCTTAGAAATTTATAGATATCACAATTCAATATTAGTTGCTTTCTATTTAAGCAAAACTACGTTTATCAGAGATGCCTACAGAGAATCATTATTTTTTCTTTTAATTATGCCTCTAACTTTGATAACAGCCTCAATAAATATCCATCAAATTCATAAATTTTCTGTTTCATCTATCAGGAAAGGCTAGCTATTTAGTTTTTATCCTATTCCATGAATGGTCTCTACAAAACCTTCTGCAGAGCATATAAGGCCGTGAGCTTTAATGAGCTTGTGACAGGCCGAGAGAGGAGTTGTGAAATCAAAGGCAGATTTGAAACGACTGAGTTGTATTGTTGTGGAACACTCTCCTTATATACAAAACCTCAAGGCAACAGGACATGATAAGTTCACAAGACAGACAATATCACACAGGAAAAACCAGACTTGAATTTTCATGTTCGTTTTAGTGCGAGGGAAGAGCGAAGATACAACCATAATATATACAAAAGGAATTATGTACAATTGTGTGAAACACGGTTGGTACATGGCTCCCCCCCCCTAAAAATGACATACTGTACATGTTAAATAGGGCGCCCTGATCTGGAGAGGCGAACTGTAGGCGGGTCATCTGGCAGAAGATAAGCAGGTTTTAGACGATCAATGGAGACCCAGTCTTCTTTGCCCCGAATGTTTAGGAGGAATGCTTTCGGACTGCGTCGGATCACAACGTAAGGTCCCGTGTAAGGGGGCGTAAATGGTGGCTTGCTGGTGTCGTTGCGCAGGAAGACGTGCGTTGCAGAGTGCAAGTCCGTTGGTATGTGATGCTTCGCTGGGGGCTTGTAAGTCTGGCGGCACGGAGTAAATTTTCCCACGACGTGACATATGCGCTGGAGATCGTCGGAGTAGGTTGTAGAAGGAAAAAACTTGGCGGGGACGACCAACGGGTCGCCATACACCATTTCGGCTGCCGAGACGTCGAGGGCGTCTTTAGGAGTGGTCCTTAGTCCAAGGAGGACCCAGGGAAGCTGAGTAAACCAGTTGCAATCCTTGCAGCGGGACATCAAAGCTGCTTTGAGGGTGCGATGAAAACGTTCAACCATTCCATTTGCAGCGGGGTTGTAGGCCGTTGTGTGATGTAGGGTGATGCCCAGGAGATTCGCTAATGACGTCCATAATTGAGAGGTGAAAGTGGTTCCCCTGTCAGAAGTAATATGCTAAGGGATACTGAATCTTGAAATCCATCCAGAGAGTAAGGCAGATGTACATGAGGCGGACGTTGCAGTTTCCATGGGAATGGCTTCAGGCCAACGAGTGAAGCGGTCGATGACGGTAAACAGGTAACGATGTCCTTGTGATGTGGGTAGGGGGCCTACAACGTCGACGTGAATGTGTGCGAAACGACGCTGAGGTTGAGGAAAGGTGCGCACTCCTGAATCCGTGTGTCGATGTACTTTGGAAGTTTGGCAAGAAGTACAGGCGCGGACCCAATCCTTAGCATCCTTAGAAATGCCGTGCTAAAATGAACTTTGCCTTCAGCAGCTGTGCAGTAGAACGGCACGAGGGATGTGAAAGGCCGTGGATGAAATCAAACACCTGTCGGCGCATGGGAGCAGGAATCCAAGGTCGCGGTCTACCAGTACTGACGTCACAGAGGAGGGTGGTGTTGGAGTTTTCGAGGGGAAAATCCTCCCAACGGAGGGACGTGCAGGATGTCCTACAAGCTTGATACTCTGGATCCTGTCGTTGGGCTTCAGCCAGGGCGTTGTAATCCAATCCCAGTTGAACGGCAGCCAACGTGTTTCTTGACAGGGCATCGGCAACGGGATTCATTTTCCCAGGGACGTATTGGAGGGTGCAATTGTATTCAGCCACAACGGAGAGATGTCGGCGTTGACGGGCGGACCAGGCGTCAGACTGTCGAGTGAAGGCCTGCACCAGAGGCATGTGGTCTGTGCGAATGACGAAGGGCGTACCTTCTAAGAAATGGCGAAAGTGACGGACAGACAGATGCACCGCCAGCAATTCTCGATCGAAGGTAGAATAACCCGATTCTGCCTTGGACAGTTTTCTGCTGAAAAAGGCCAATGGGCGGGGCGAGCCTTTGACCACTTGCTCGAGTACTGCACCAATAGCGACGTCGCTGGCATCGGTGGAGAGAAGGAGAGGGGCGTGTGGGATAGGAAAAGTGAGAGCCGCAGCAGTTGATAGGGCCTTCTTTGCATTGCAGAAGGCCGCTTCTTGAAGGGGACCCCACTTCAAGTCCTTTGGCTTGCCCTTGAGGGAGGCGTAGAGGGGAGCAAGAGTGGCGGAAATGGCTGGCAGAAAGCGGTGATAATAGTTGATCATGCCCAAGAATTCC
>NC_090729.1:19061148-19068648 GCF_036898095.1 Palaemon carinicauda | reverse complement strand
CATAAAGGACTTGATGACCAAACCCGATGCCCTTATGGACAGCCACTTCACTACCTTCAAGACCTCTATAAACGCCTACTCTCCTGATGAAGAGGACACCTATTCAACTTCAACCAAAGCTGACTTGAATGCCGTAGGGCACAGTTGCCTACCCCCTGACATGCCCTAGCGGCGATAAAGCCACCCTTCACCGACCACTTGCTTGCGCCCCAACCAACAACTACAGCCACTTATTGCTGCCCATCACCCTATTTTGCTTCTACCACTCCAGATTCAGGGCTGCCGAAAAGAAATGTGCCAAGAATAGTCAGTGTCCAATAAATGTGTAAGTAGGCAATCCCTCGTGGCGGTGGCCTCCCGTGTTTCTAATCTTTTCTTTTCACTTGATGCAATAATGGGCGTACGATTTTTGGTAGACATGGGTGCTTGTCATTCTCTTTGGCCAAGGGAACTACTCAGGACACAACGTGGTCTGTCTAAGTCTGCCGACGTCTGCCTGATAGCTGCCAACGGATCTATAATACCCACCTACTGTTACGAGAACCTCACATTATTGTTTGGAAACAGGAAATCTAATTGGAAGTTTCAAATTGCTGACGTCATATTGCCAATCCTCTGTGCTTATTTCCTCCCTCATTTCCACATTTTGGTCTATGTCGCTCACTGACGATTGATCAACGTAGAATCATACTTGTCAATGTCTCTTCAACCCGGCCCCTCTAGCCTCGCTCTGAACATCAGCACACCCACGGATGCCTATGCCCACCTCCGTTATCTGCACATTGTGCTCGACCGCCAACAAAAAATGTCCTTTTAGTCCGGTATGACAAGTGTACCTTTGGCGCCAATGAAGTATAGTTCTTAGGGCACTGCATCACTCCTGAAGGAGTCCATCCCTTCCCTGAGAAGGCAGCAGCCGTTCAGAACTTCCCCACGCCTCAACCATCAAAGCACTGCAGGAATTCTTGGGCATAATCAACTATTATCACAGTTTTTTGTCAGCCATTGCCACCAATCTTGCTCCCCTCTACGCCTCTCTCAAGGGTAAGCCAAAAGATCTTAAGTGGGGTCACCTTCAAGAAGCGGCCTTCTGCAACGCAAAAAATGACCTATCAACCGCTGCTGCTCTAAATTTTCTCGTACCACATGCTCCTCTTCTTCTCTCCACTAATGCCAGCAACGTCACTAATGTAACAGTACTCGAATAGGTGGTCAACTGCTCGTCCCGGCCATTGGCATTTTTCAGCAGAAAACTGTCCAAGGAAGAATCAGGTTATTCTACCTACGGTCCCGAATTGCTGGCAGTGCACTAGGCTGTCCGTCAATTTGGCCATTTCTTAACCCTGGATAGGTACGGTCCTCGGACACCCCTTTAAGGGTATACTCGGACGCGAACGACCCCGACGCCAAAAAAAATTCTTGAAAAATCAGTTTTTGCAGTAACCTCCTTTTTTCTTTTGCCAAAAAAAACTTCAATGAATGCTTAAAACAACTGTATAGATAAATACTACTCATCTGCAGAAAAACTATTTATTATAAATATTTTAAAATATTAAGTAGAAAAAAAAAAAGACCTGACATAAAAATTCATAAAAAAAAAGTTTATACATATATACACAAATCCTTTTAGGAATTGATTCTTGAATGTTTAGGACACATCTTGATGTATTTTGGATGAAGTCAAACCCATGGAGGTGAAGATCTGAAATGAGAAAAAAAGGGTAACTTTTTTTGGCCAAAAAAATTTGTCCGAATTTCATGAATTTTTTTGGGTACCCAAATGAAATAGGAAGTGGCTAATTTTTTTAGGGAATAAACATATGTTATCCTAAAATAGAAATATGTAAAAAAATCTTCATTATTTTGTAAATTACATTTATATCAGGGGCCATATCTAAAGGTAATTTTTTGAGTACTTAGAAATTCCGTAAAAACATACATATATTTAATATATAATATGATATTTATGCAGGTAAAAATATACCAAAATATCACAAATTCTATAGGGAACAAGAATATATATAGATAGGGCAGCTTACGCTTCGGATATGTCCACAAAATGGCCGCCAACCACACTGACTCAGACTCCCTAATCTGCCACTTGAAATGTAGGAAGGGTATGTCAATTTCAAGGTGTTATTTACTAATCTAATTATTATTGGATATGCATAAAAATTGTATGGTGGGTTGCTGGATAATTGTCGATTATTTTACGGCTATAAAATTAAAATTCTGACCCAAAAAAATTTTTTTGAAGGGAAATAAAATCAAAAAAAAAAAAAAATGTAAAACAATATTTTAGCTAAAAAAATTTGATGATATTCAATCAAAAAAAAAGTAAACAAAATTTTCCGACAAATAAACATCTAGAGGAATCATTACTCTGTGATAGTTCCTTAGTACGTAGTAATTTTGAAAGAATTGGGAAAAAACGAAAAAATGGCAATCACCGGAAAATCGAACACATACCTATATATACGCCATATCTGGCTAAAAAAAAGATAGGCATGGGTAGCCAGATCATCTAGAAACACTTTCCAACACTATAAAAATATAAGTTTTGCGACACTACTTGCCAATTCCTTACGGTAACATGACTAAGCAAAAAAATGCAAAACAAATAAAAAGGGGCACTCGAGGAAAAATGGCTAACATTCTAATATACGGCATTTCAGAAAAAAAAAAATTCAGCCACGTGCTAAGCAAACCATCAAGGCACATTTTCCGACAAATAAACATCTAAATGAATAATTACTCTGTGATAGTTCCTTAGTACGTAGTAATTTTGAAAGAAATGGGAAAAAACGAAAAAATGGCAATCACAGGAAAATCGAACACATACCTATATATACGCCATATCTGGCTAAAAAAAGAAGATAGGCATGGGTAGCCAGATCATCTAGAAACACTTTCCAACACTATAAAATTATAAGTTTTGCGACACTACTTGCCAATTCCTTACGGTAACATGACTAAGCAAAAAAATGCAAAACAAATAAAAAGGGGCACTCGAGGAAAAATGGCTAACATTCTAATATACGGCATTTCAGAAAAAAAAAATTCAGCCACGTGCTAGGCAAACCATCAAGGCACATTTTCCGACAAATAAACATCTAAATGAATAATTACTCTGTGATAGTTCCTTAGTACGTAGTAATTTTGAAAGAAATGGGAAAAAACGAAAAAATGGCAATCACAGGAAAATCGAACACATACTTATATATACGCCATATCTGGCTAAAAAAAAAATAGGCATGGGTAGCCAGATCATCTAGAAACACTTTCCAACACTATAAAAATATAAGTTTTGCGACACTACTTGCCAATTCCTTACGGTAACATGACTAAGCAAAAAAAATGCAAAACAAATAATAAGGGGCACTCGCGGAAAAATGCCCAACATTCTAATATACGGCATCTCAGATAAAAAAAAAAGACATGCACGTGTTAGCCCAACCATCAAGGCACACTTTCTAACACATAAACATGAAAAAAAAATCAATAATATACGGCAATTCCTTACTACGTAGTAAATTTTTACAAATATTGAAAAAAAACAGAAATTGGCAACCGCAGTTAAATACCCAATATACCAATAACTACGTCGTATCTGACAAAAACAAAATCACGCATGGGTACCCAGATCATCTAGACACAGTTTCCAACACTAAAAAAGCAAAAGTTTTACGACACTATTTCGCAATATCTTACGGAAAAATGACTTGGCAAAAAAATGAAAAAAAATGAAAAAGGGACACTCGCGGTAAAATGCCCGACATTCTAATATACGACATCTCAGATAAAAAAAAAGACATGCACGTGTTAGCCCAACCATCAAGGCACACTTTCTAACACATAAACATGAAAAAAAAATGAATAATATACGGCAATTCCTTACTACGTAGTAATTTTTACAAATATTGAAAAAAAAAACAGAAATTGGTAACCGCATTTAAATACCCAATATACCAATAACTACGTCGTATCTGACAAAAACAAAGTCATGCATGGGTAGCCAGATCATCTAGACACACTTTCCAACACTAAACAAGCAAAAGTTTTACGACACTATTTGGCAATATCTTACGGAAAAATGACTTGGCAAAAAAATGAAAAAAAATGAAAAAGGGGCACTCGCGGTAAAATGGTCCTCGTGGTGATGAACGACATTTTAACTAAAAAAAAAAACATGCACATGGTAGCCAAACAATCCACCAAGACTTTCCACAACTGATAACCTATACAAGTTGCACCATTCTACGACAATTTCATAATACGTAATAATTTTGATAATTATGCAAACTACCCTAGAAGGGTAAACTCGGACGCGAACGACCCCGACGCGTCTCAGAAATCGGGGAAGGAGTACAGCTACAGCAATGCACATCTGGACACTACTAGAGCGTGTAGGGGAGACACCTCCTGCAGGTCGATCACCCACAAATTCAGTCACGGGGGTGAGTCACGTGAGAAAAACCTGTTTTTTTTTGACGCTCGGGGTCGCAAACGACCCACCGTACCTATCCAGGGTTAAAAGGTACACCCTCTCTCAATTGCACAGACCACATGCCTCTGGTGCACTCCTTAACCCGACAGTCTGATGCCTGGTCCACCTGTCAATGCCAATATTTCGCTGCTTTGGTGGAATACAATTGTACCCTTCAACACATCCCTGGAAAAATTAATCCCGTTGCTGATGCCCTGTCAAGAAGCACGTTGGCCGCTGATCAACTGGGATTGAATTACAGTGCCTTGGCTGAAGCCTAACGACAGGATCCAGAGTATCAAGCGTGTAGGACATCCAGCGGGTTAGGTACTATTCAGCACCGCCAGCTCAGCACCGCCGATTCAGCGCCGCCTGTTCAGCGCCTGGTCATTCCAGCGCCGCCAGTTCAGCGCCTGGTCATTTCAGCGCCAAAAATAATTAGCGACAACCATCTCAGCGCCAGAAGAAATTTTAACACTCTCTCTCTTCACGCAGTAGTTTGTATAATTTCAGTACCAAACCGCTATTTATTTATCTCGGTGATTCCGTTTTTTAATTAAAATCTCTCTCTCTCTCTCTCTCTCTCTCTCTCTCTCTCTCTCTCTTCACACAGTAGTTTGTATAGTTTCAGTACCAAACCGCTATTTATTGATCTCGGTGATTCCGTTGTTTAATTAAAATCTCTCTCTCTCTCTCTCTCTCTCTCTCTCTCTCTCTCTCTCTCTCTCTCTTCACACAGTAGTTAGTATAATTTTAGTGACAAACAGCTACTTATTGATTTCGGTGATTCCGTTGTTTACTTGAAATATTTAAGGGAAATATTTGTAAACATTTGTAAACCGTGATTTAGTTAAAAAGAAAAAAAAATAATCTGCTAAATACAGTCAAGGAGAAGATAGGACCAATAATCACGCAGAAGCAGCTAACAGACGGCTGCATACAGAACTAGGAATGTTACACCCAACAATTTGGAATTTTTTAGATGCGCTGAAACGGGTCCAAAAAGGACGTGATGAATATTCAGAGAAACTTAAAGCAGGTCATGAGCCTCAACAAAACCTATTGAAATACCGAAAGGCAGACGAAAGAATATTAAAAATCTTATCGGATTATGGAAACAGAAATGAGGTTGAATATTTACAAGTTATTGTACATAACTTATTAAACTAGGTTTACTAATATTTGTATTTTGAACTTTTTTTTTGGACTTTTAACTATTCAGTAGGATAAATACTTTTTATCAATAAATATTTGTTTAAAACCTTTTCTATTGTTTATAAATACAGTAGTATAAATACTTTTTATCAATAAATATTTGTTCAAAACCTGTTGTATTGTTTATAAACACAGTAGTATAAATACTTTTTATCAATATATATTTGCTCAAAACCTTTTCTTTTGTTCATAAACACAGTAGTATAAATACTTTTTATCAATAAATATTTGTTCAAAACCTTTTCTTTTGTTTATAAACACACACATACACACACACACACACACACACACAAATTCCACACTTCCACGGCGCTGAAACGTCTGGCGCTGAAAAGGCATGGCGCTGAAATGGCTGGTGCTGAGCTGGCGGCGGTGAATCGGCGGCGCTGAGCTGGCGGCGCTGAAATGTCCCTGCCCCACATCCAGCACATCCCTCCGTGGGGAAGACGTCCATCTCTACGACTCCAACACCACCCTCCTCTGTGACGTCAGTAATGGTAGACCGCGATTGTGGATTCCTGCTCTCATGCACCGACAGGTGTTTAATTTCATTCCCGGCCTTTCACATCCTTTGCGAGATTCTACGACATAGCTGCTGAAGACGAAGTTCCTTTGGCACGGCATTACTAAGGAGGCTAAGGATTGGGTATGTACCTGTACTTCTTGCCAAACCTCGAAAGTACGTAGGCACACAGATACAGGAGTGGGCAGCTTTCCTCAACCTCAGCGTCGTTATGCCCACATTCACGTTGACATTTTAGGCCCCCTACCCACATCACAAGGACGTTGTTACCCTTTTACTGTCATTGGCCGCTTAACTCTTTGGCCATAAGCCATTCCCATGGAAACTGCAACGTCCGCCTCATGTACATATGCCTTACTCTCAGGATGGATAGCAAGATTTGGTATCCCTGAGTATATTACCTCTGACAGGGGTACCACTTTCACCTCTCAATTGTGGACATCATTAGTGAATCTCCTGGGCATCGCCCTACATCAGATAAGTGCCACCAACCCCACTGCCAATGAAATGGATGAACGTTTTCAATGTACCCTCAAAACAGCTTTGATGTCCAGCTGCATGGCTCCAACTGGTTTACTCAGCTTCCCTAGGTACTCCTGGGACTAAGGACCAGTCCTCAAGATGCCTTGGACATCTCGGCAGCTGAGATAGTGTATGGCAAACAAGTGGTGGTCCCTGCCGAATTTTTTCCTTCTACAACCTCCTCCGACAATTTCCAGGGCATACGTCACTTCATGGGGAAATTTACTCTATGCCGCCAGACTTACAAGCCCCCAGCGAAGCATCACACACAGAGAGACTTGCTTTCTGAAACGCACGTCTTCCTACGCAACGACACAAGCTATCCCCCACTAGCGCCCCTTTACATGGGCCCTTTCCTTGGGATCCGACGCAATCAGAAAGACTGGGTCTCCATTGATCGCCGGAAATCTCCTTATCTACTGCCAGATGACCCGCCTACAGTTCACCTCTCTGGATCAGGGTGCCCTATTCAACATGTAGAGTATTTCATTTTTAGGAGGGGGGGGGGGGTTGCTATGTACCACCCGTATGTCACACAACCATACATAGTAATGCCATTTCTCTTTTTGGTATATATTATCATTTTTTATCTTCACTCTCCCCTCACACTGACAGCCACTTGTATTAAGCTGTCTGCCTACTTCATTGTTAACTGTTAACAGAAATAGCATGTTTGCATTTTGTAACCTTCTTACCTAGTGTGTATATATACTCGATGTGTCTATAATAAAATTACTCAGTTGTATTCATCTTG
>NC_090729.1:19018648-19026148 GCF_036898095.1 Palaemon carinicauda | reverse complement strand
TCTCTCGCCAAAGTCTTGAATGATCAAATGCCATCGTGTTCGTTTGGGGCTGTGACTGAAGCCTTTATAGAAGTCGGTTAGGGGTTTATGGTCAGTAAGAACCTTGAGGGGATAACCAAATATTATGAACTTAAAATGCACTAGTGAATTAACAATAGCTAGTCCTTTTTTGTCTAGTACTGCATACTTACTTTCGGAAGTTCTCAGTTTTCATGAATAAAAAGCTATCGAGAAAAACTGTTTTTCATATTGCTGAAGCAATACCCCTCCTACTCTTAAGTCTTTGTCGTCTGTTGCAATGAAGAATTCCTTACCGAAATCAGGAAATTTTAAGATAGGAGAACTACAAAGTTCATCTTTTAAGGTATCAAACGCCTGTTGATGCTGCTCAGACCATATGGAATTTACGCCCTTCTTCGTAAGATCAGTAAGGGGAGCGGCTATTTCTGAATAATTGCGCATAAAACGGCTGTAATATCCACTACACACCAGAAATTGCTGTATTCTCTTGACATTGGTAGGTATCGGAAAGTTACCTATAGCCGCCTCTTATCTTGGACTACTTTAAGACCTTGGCTAGACACCGTAAAACCCAAATAGACCAATTCTGTTTTGAAAAATTCACACTTACTAATTTTTACCCTTAAGTTATGTTGTATTAGTCTCTGTAGTACTAGTTCTAGTTTACGTAGATGTTCTTTTAAGGTATTGGAAAAGATTACAAGGTCGTCCATATAGGCATGCAATATATCTTCCAGCAGGTCTCCAAACACTATGTTAATCATTCTTGTAAATGTTATGGGAGCACAATGTAAACCAAAAGGCATGCGTAAAAATTCATAATGTCCCCTGGCTGTGCTGAAGGCTGTGTATGGGATACTATTTTTTTCTAATGATATCTGGTTAAAGCATTTAAGTAAGTCCAAACTGGTAAAATATTTATTCTGATCTAACAGAGATAAAATATCGTCAGTACATGGCACTGGGAATCGATCTGGGATCGTTTCCTCATTCAAGCGACGGAAATCTACGCAGATACGCCATGTTCGATCTTTTTTAGGTACAACTATTAATGGAAAAATATAAGGGCTATTTGATTGCCTAATAACTCCTTCTTCTAGCATTTTACCTACTTCATCATTTACCTCATTCTAGAATTTCATAAGGAGTCTGTACGAGGGATCATAGATAATTTTCTGCTTGTCCTTTAACCTTATTTGATGTTCGATAACATCTGTTTTTCCCAAGAATCCATCGGTAGTGGAAAAAACATCATGATATTCAGTTAACAGTCCATAAAATTTCTGCTGAATTTCTTCTTCGTGAATGTCTTTATTGATTTTATTTTTAATAGATTGCAAAAGGGATTCATCCGCAACTGATTGAGCGTGATTGATTTCAGCGACAGTAAAAATACGATGTTTATAAACTTCTACATTCAAGATATGTTGATTTTTGTGAATTACTAAAGTGGTATTTAAATTATTACAGACGTCAATATTACATTATTGTTGTGAGCCTGCTGTATAAATAGCTTGTGTGACGGACAAGCTGTTAGTTTTCAAAGTGTCGGAAAGGATTAATATCTCAGATCCCGGTAACGTTTTCTTTACCTGCACTATTAAATTCGAAGGTACGTTCGGCTTGATAAATTGCGTGCAAGATGATATTACGGGTGAACGAGAATTCTGTTGGGTCACATATATTATTTCTTTATTAATGAGACAAGCTATCGGTTCTTCAACGTACGTCACTGTTTTATTTGTCGTCTCCTTTTTATCCAAAACTGATTTTAAGGTATTAGAATACTCATAGAATTTTCCTTTGATATACACAACGTGCTTGGCTGGTGCTAAGATAAGGTTTAGATTACCCATAGACGGGTATCCTATAATTACAGCTGGATTCATATCAATGTTTTGTACAACAACAAAGGTATCGGCAAACGTGCGCTTACCGACCTTGTACTGAACATGAGTTACACCTATTACATTTAATATTATTTCCTATACCTGAGAGCATTTCTCCAGACTTCTCTATAGGGAAGTTCGAAAACAACAAATGATGTGTCCTCAAATCCCTGATATTGCGTGGACTACCTGAGTCAAAGAATATGTAAAAGATCGGTGTTCTAAATTTACAGCATATAATGTTGGTCGTAACTCATTTTGTCTTATTATTGTATGAATTTGTTGCAAATCTATGGGAGCATGCACTGACTTATTTGATTCGGTCATGTGTTTCACAGGAAAATCTATTGCCTCACAATGAACTGGTAAAACATTAAATGAATTATTTGATACTACTGATGTTGATTTGAATGACCCAACATCACTCTCCTCTCCACTGGAGTTAATTATGTGGTATTTGGTTTGTTCTGCACATTCTGAAAATTAGTCTGACCTTGCGAGTTCTGGCTAGACGGCCCAGTATCAGAGTTATTTGAAGGACTGTTTGTTTGTTTTTGATTCTGAACTGCATTGACGTTTAGCTGTTTCTTCTTATTGAACTGAGGATTTTTCTTTTTATTTCCATATGGAACTGACTGTGGAAACGACTGGAATTGACTGTGTATTTCTCGGATTCTGTTGTCTCTTACGCGAGTAGCACTGACTATATGAATGGGTTGAACTATTATGTAACGAACAGAATCTCGTTCTGCAGTCTGCCATCAAGTGACCTTGACGTTTACAATTATAACACGTCATTCCTGCAACTTGACTATTATTAACTACGTTTACTTGTTGTGGCTTTGTTTAATTTTTTGCAAAAACTTGTGTAAACAAGGGATCAAGATCAGTACACTTAGACATGTGTTTCTTTATCTGTTTATATACGTCCAATTCTGTACTTGCTGGCGTTAACTTTTTATCAAAATACCACACTAAAGCTTCTGGCAACATAAGTTTAATGCAAGTTAAATACATTAATCGTGATAAATCTTTCACGGAGATGTTATCTCTAGTAACCCAAGTGGAATTACCTCAAATATCTTGATACTCGTTTAGCCTATCGGCAATGAGAGCTGCTCTCTCTATAACATTAAGCCGAGTCACAGTGGCTTGATTAAATTTATTCCTTAATGTTAAAACGAAATCTAAGGCTTCCTCACTGCCATAGACTGCACGTAGCCTAACTTTGAAATCATCCCATGTAACTGCCTCTTGAAATGAAATTCCCCTCAATTACGCACTCGCATCTCCTTTAGAAAAGTCTATAAAACTTTTAGTTTGTAATTGTACAAATGGGTCTATAATTTGTTTAGCATTTAAATGGGCGTCGATGGAAGAAATCCACGACTCAGCATTCTGAGGTAAGAACCCATTAACTCAACCTTGAAAAGGAAGGATAGCTGTTCGCGCATTTACTAACTTAACAATGGGAGCGGGGATGGGGTTACTTGGACTCACAGGAGGAGTCACGTTTACTTTAACTTGTTTTTTATCTCTTGGATTCCTTGCAATCCTATCAAAATCTCTATATGAATACAGACCTCCACTGCGTAAACGCAAAAACACTATTTAATAAAGATTATAACATAATCCCCCAATACACTGATACTAATATAAAAATATCTCCCGAGAACTTCTGAAAGAAAACGGAATTAGCACAGAGAAAAAAAATTCTAGACGAGAATTTGAAGTAGAATACAGTTTTCTTTAATGAAAGAAAAAATGAAGATTAGCAAACAACTCACCCCAGCAATAATGAACGATCGACTCGTGATAACAACACTTCACTGTCTAAAACTGAAATGAATAAAGAAATATACTTAGCTTGAGTTTATACGGGCGAAGGGTGATGTTGTCATTTCCTCTCTCTCTCTCTCACTGGTTTGCAAGAGTTTTGCTGTCTGGGTGAATGTTTTCAGTCCAATTTCCTGTTGTAATGTTGAACGTAGTGTTTCCTGGATATGATTCTTGAATGTTTAATAAACGTTGAATGTCAGTCCTTCGTTATCTTAAGATGTTGATTGAAGATCCAGTTCCTCAGTTTGTATAATATTTATAGTTGATATTCAATGTGTTCATTTCTTCGGTGGATGTATATACTTTGTCAAAATTGTAGTTTCATTACTGTTGATTTTCTTGTTACTAAAGTTGATTTAGGTTAACCGCTGCCACCAATTGTTGGTGTGGTACTGTTATAAACACACATTATGTTTCCAATCAAATGTCTCCTCAATGTGTTATGTATTTTAGACTTTGTAGGTTACTTCTTCTGAATAAGTCTAAGTAAGTTAACTTTAAAACAGTTAATTAACATCTCCATCACAAGAGTATAGATGGTTTGGTCGGATGACCATTCCATATGACAGGTTGATCAGAACTAACTAAAATATCAATATTGATGATAACGTATAGTTAGTTATCTCAGCATTTAATGATATATGTAAAAACAACATTAATACAGGAAGGCACCTGGATCCGGTTAAGACACAACTCTTCTCACGGTTTGTTTTGTGTTTACTCTTCATGGAAAATGTTACATTGACTTTCGCATCCTGCTTATGACTGACTTGGCGTTCTCACACTCCTCCTAACTTCTACATTGACCTCCTGGGTCATGGATTTAATCATGTAATTTTACAAACATTACATATATATGAGCATAATATGTCAGTATCAGGAAACCATTCATGTTTAGAAAGAACAATGAACCAACGTTCGTTAACCAGTTTTGTAGTGCAGCACTAGATTAACCTATTCAGGATACCAGAATACTTCAAATCATTCAATCAATCAAACAATCGATGGACTAATCTATGCTTTGAAAATGGTTCTCACGTTGTGTGCCACCCAGCTGTTCACAATTATCAGAATTTCTATTTTCTAATTAGCAAATAGAACATTTGATACTTTCGTTTATGTATTTTTTGAGTCTATATTGTTGCAAAGATTTGGATTTTTTTTTTTTAGAATTCACCTGTTAAGATTATAACAAAGTTTAAATCAAATCCTGTAAGGGTGAGATTGCTCAGGTGCTCTATTTATGTTTTTCAATATGTCTGATTGATTTATCCACATTTTATCTAATGCATATATACTGATCAATCAGTTGCAAATATATACAGTATAGCTACGATAGGTCTATGAATGTATTTCTATGCCCATGGTTTTGCAAACTTCACTCCATTCTCGTTTTTAGGGCCCTAAAACAGTTTCCACCATATATAAATAATTCTAAATCCTTGTGTTTTTACACGGATTTTTGAAGAGCAGATTGGGTTTTATAAGAAAGGAATCATTTGTAAGATTATTAATTTTTTCAAAACAATATAGATCCCCTTAAGTCAATTCTTATTGACATCTCTCTCTCTCTCTCTCTCTCTCTCTCTCTCTCTCTCTCTCTCTCTCTCTCTCTCTCTCTCTCTCAGTATCAACGTTGCTCGTGTCATTGTTTTCATTGAGAAAGAAGCCTGTGAAAAATATCTTTTTGTTTGTCTGCTGATCGTTAAAATGTTTTTATGGCGAGCCAGCAAACTCCTCTGTACCACCCGTGTGTCACACAATCGTACATAGTTAGGAAATTTCTCTTTTTTGTTTACATTATCCTTAGTATCTTTGCACTCCCCTCATACTGACAGTAACTTGCATCAATCAGTCTGTTTATTGTTCATTGTTAACTGTTAACAGAAACGGTTGCTGGTTGGAAGAGAGCTAGCATGTTGTATTGTGTGACCTTCTTGCCGGGACCTAATTTGTATATATACTCGATATGTCTATATGACTCAGAACCTACTTTTACATATATCTGTTATACTTGGAAATTAATACCTGAACTCGGAGAAATTATGCAACTCCCAGACGGTAGTATATAAACTTACTGATTATCCAAAGGTCTCTTTCGTACACTCTAAACAAAGCTAGGTAATTAATTTACTTGAACTCTTCAAAACAACCTCTTACTTCGAATCTAGTCAGGGAATACGAGCAAAGACTATAAGAAATATTGGTGATCAAAACAATACAAACTTTACAAAAATGAATATATTCTATAAAAAGTTATAACACTAATGCAACAAAGATTATCTGCAAAATTAAATTACTAAAATATTGAACCTGAACAGAAACCTTACACTAATACAATAAAATATTCCACTATGAAAATAGTATAATCACTTTTTTCACTGGAAATAAAATTATAAACAAATATTTAATCATATTTGTTAATGAAAATAAGTATTACTTGAACACTCTAATGAGTGAATACCAAATAAAATATATATAATTGTAACTGTTACACTTACATATTTTGGTTCACACAAGGTTTTCAAATAGATGAGCAGCATATATACACTTCACATTTTTATACTATTAATAGAATACACTTTGAATAATTTTCAATGGCTTTATCAACGTTTGAACACACTACACATAATATATATATGTTGGATAGAAATCATTAATCACGTTTGAGTGGGTACACACTTGACACACTTGAGAGGAGATGGGGGATGATCTTTGGCTCTTTCAAATGGACAGGCTGGATATCTTCTGCTGCTTAGGATTTCCTAGGGGCAAAGATATTTACTTAAAACTTCTAAATGATTATGAATAGATCCTTCTCGTACTGGAGGGGGGGGGGGGGCAAGGTTACCAACTAAGAGAATTGAACAGGGGAACAAACCTTGCTCTCGAGGTGACTATCTCTCAGCTAACTCCTCCCACCTACCCCTCCAAACATCAAGAGAATGAGTAAATCTATTACCATAATATCCATGCACATTCTAACCACGTGGAAATATAGGCGCGATATAGTACTTCGTAAACATGGCGTAAGCCTTCGTGTTCATACTTCGTATAAGTCATACAACATAACTAATGGATATTACATAAGACTTCGTAACAAAATACATGGAATAAAAAGTTGATTCTTGGAAATAACATAAATTAACATATACCAACTTGAATAAAAAATACAATTCAATGAACGCCAAAAAATTTCCGTAATTTACATAAAATTACTTAAACCTACATGAGAGGAGCTCGGCTCACAAACTGGTCATATACCTCTTAAATACATAAAGGAAATACATGAATAAAATGTTTGCTTTATTTAAGACAAGCCTTGTAAGAATATATATATATATATATATATATATATATATATATATATATATATATATATATATATATATATATATATATATATATATATATATATATATATATATATATATATATATATATATATATATATATATATATATATATATATATATAAAGTAAATAACCTGGTCATTTAGGAGTTGTTGATGAATCTCAAAGTCAGTGACAGGCTAATTGAAGGCATCAATAAATTAATAAATGAGGAAAATTTTATAATCACAGTACGGATCTCAGCTATTGAAGTATTAAACCGGAAAAAAAAGAGACAAGCAAGGTTTACATTTAAGAAACGAGGTTCACTATTTAAATTTTTTCGGCATTATTGATATGAGTCACTATATTCATATTGACCTTATTCTCACATGTTTTTGCCTTTCAGAAAGTTTGC
>NC_090729.1:19008648-19016148 GCF_036898095.1 Palaemon carinicauda | reverse complement strand
ACACGCACCTGGTATTCATGCTTGTGTCTATAATTACGACTATATATCTATGTTACAGTAAACATATGTTGATATAGTCTTCTATTATGCCGACATTTGATTGTTTCAGAGTTCCAAACCAATATTGCTCTTATTAATAGAAGTTACCTTACGTTGAAGGGTCTCAAACTTTATAAATCAACGAAAACTAAGATAGAATCAGTTATGATAACAATATGCTGAGTTGAATAATGGCTTTCTGACAAAAGCACAAAACTGCGGACCATTGCTGCAATTTCACGGGGAAGTTTCTTATTGAAAAGTGAAGTGAATTCTTGACTGAATTGAATTCCACGAGTATTTGCTCTTCAACAATGCTAGTCTTTTACACTAAATACGACTGAGCATAGGAGGAAGATATTCAAATTGATTGTTTGCACAAAACTAAAGATTCAATTGTATGATTACACCCTTAATGTTTACGTAAACCTAACGATTCAGATTAGGCCTCTCTATTAATCACAGCTAGTAATAAAAATCTTCTTCAGGAAAAAAAGTATTCTGAATATAGTGGAAAATAACGCCCAAGTAATTAAAAAAAGAAAAGAAAAAAAAGTATACCAAATAGATAAAACAAAAATGCCATAAGTAATAAAGAAATGATATTTTGATAGAGATATTTAAAGTAAAAGGTCGTTTATAGATTAATTGCCGATTTCCCCCACCCCCTTTTTATACTTTTCAGCTTTCTCCTTTTTTAGGAACAGAGCCCCCCCCCCCCCCCAAAAAAAAAAGGGGGGGGGGGGGGGGAGTGAATAAGTATAAGAACGAAAATACTTCATATAGGACCGGCAGGGAAAGGAGATAACTGACAAGACCTGCCTTTGCTACACATCCAGTCTCTGCTTTATCCTCTCATCATCGTCGTCACCATCTTCATTATCTCCATTGTCTGTCCAATATCGAGGATTCCCTGAAAAAATCTACTTCTTTAATGGGCTAATTGAATGTACAGAGCCCATGTTACACCGATGATTTAGCAATCTACAATACAGACGGAGGTATTTTTATACATTCTTCATTAGACAAAGAGAGATGTATAATGAATATCAGATATCGTTAGAATCTAAATGTATTTTATTTTTGAGTAATTGATAAAGATCCTTACTTAATATTTGATACTATTTTTATGGATCTAATAAACTACAGTAAGGCAGAGACTTTTTTTAAAGAGATGAAAACTAGTTAAAGTAGGTATTGGAGTGTTTTTCAATTCTGGCATGTGTCACTTAAAGTCGCTATCCTTGAAAAACTATAAAACAACTTCATCAAAGCGATGCCAAAAAAGGAATCCTTTGTCCATATAAAATATAGAGTAAACTAAGAAAAGATAAGAAAAAAAGTCAACTATGCAGCCATGCAGCCGGATATATATTCCTGGGAGGCTGACATGGGTGAGATGAAACAAATGAAAACGAGGGTTTTGGACCAAAGGAAATAAAGTTCATTCACGTCCTGGAACTGACAATAGGCATCCGAGGTAAACAATAACCACCAGGTTTGGTAAAACATTCAGTGGTATGCACTCTCTCTCTCTCTCTCTCTCTCTCTCTCTCTCTCTCTCTCTCTCTCTCTCTCTCTCTCTCTCTCTCTCTCAAGAGAGAGAGAGAGAGAGAGAGAGAGAGAGAGAGAGTGTAGCCAAATTTTACTCCTGCTTTTGGGACACAAGGCTACTCTCTCTCTCTCTCTCTCTCTCTCTCTCTCTCTCTCTCTCTCTCTCTCTCTCTCTCTCTCTTGAGAGAGAGAGAGAGAGAGAGAGAGAGAGAGAGAGAGAGAGAGAGAGAGAGAGAGAGAGAGAGAGAGAGTAGCCTTGTGTCCCAAAAGCAGGAGTAAAATTTGGCTACACTTCTCCGTTGACTCTCTGTTATACAGTATGCAGCAGAGTTAGAAATTCATTTTATCATAGGGATGCCAGAAATAGAAGCATTTGCCCATTTAAAGGAAACAAAAAAGAGAGAAAAAATAAACTCTGCAGCCAGGCGTTCGGGTAGATCTCCACGGGTTGCGGACGTGTGAGAGATGAAACACAATAAAAACAATGATTTTGAGTAAAGGAAATATAGTTAATTCACATTCTGGATATGACAGATGGCATTCACAATGAATAATAACAACTCTATATAATAATGTGCAAACTGGTATGCTTTCTCTCTCTCTCTCTCTCTCTCTCTCTCTCTCTCTCTCTCTCTCTCTCTCTCTCTCTCTCTCTCTCTTTGTATGAGAAAGCCTCCCCCTCGGTATCAGAATTTCGCCTAAAAAATAGTACCGAATCCACATTACGCAGTCTAGCGTCCACCCTCATCAGATCTAAAATTGCTGTCTTTTCATGACCGTAATTTCTCCATTCTTAATGCACTTTTTCACCAAAGCCTAGAAATCTAAAAAGTAAAGGTTAAACTGATTATCGTTTTACACGGAGGATTCAACCCGACACTAGTTACAAGACTAAAGTTCATGCTAAACCACAACTTTTTCAATGATTATTATTATTATTATTATTATTATTATTATTATTATTATTATTATTATTATTATTATTGGCTAAAATACAACCCTAGTTGGAAAAGCAGGATGCTATAAGCCGAAGCGCCCCAACAGAAAAAAAAAATAGCTCAGCGAGGAAAGAAATTAAGGGAATAAATAAGAGGAAAATTTTTTCCAAAACTCCTCAGTATGTAATTCGAGGATGACTAAATCATTAAGCTGTTGTCGTATCAGAGTGCCAACAAAAGTAGCGGATTATAATCATAAGATAAAAATCAGCAGATATTTATTTACAATTATACTAACCTATTAACAATGATCTGGTAGTAAGTAGGAATCATGGACTCCTTGGTGCAATCGAGAATTACTTCGTCTATTTTTTTTTCCTTTATATCTATAAAAGTGGCCAACGTTGTCATTCTTTTAATGTTAATGAATGTTCCTTTTCTAACAGACAAAGTCTATTACAAGCATTTTACGTGACAGTGCCATGTTTATCCCTTTCTCATTTCAAATTTAATTACGGAGCAAGATGGAAAACTGTTCTGCGTTGTAGCTGTCTAATGAGAATTTTTTTCTTTAGAAGCCACAAGTCTTCATTTAAGAGGAGAAAATACGACTGATTTTATGGCCTGAAAGAACATAGATGTTTTTTGTGGGTTAGTTTCATATCGTAAATTTAGATACACATATCTCTATTCTTTATCTTACTTTACATATTCTAACTCATAAACAATTCATTTCATGTTGTTAATCCTAGACTAGTGCATTATTTTGGCAAAACCAATATTGTTCGTTTCAGAAGGGTGCTCATGTTACCAAAGCTGATGAAGCTTGTGGATATTTATAAATAAAGTTTCAGATTTATCAACATGATGTGTTTATAACTTTTCACTACATTTGACTTTAATAGTATTAATTTCAATATAGCCAGATTTGCTTTGTTAAACGTTTACTTTGTCATTTTTTTTTCATCAAAAACCTTTTCACTTCATATTTTTTAGTTACATTTTCATTTCTGTCAAGATTACCCATTTTTTACCTCTATCACTAAAGGAAGTGTATATATTCACAATCATTTTATTCTTGTCTTTGGCCCTAGTCTTTCATGTATGTAATAAATGCACATGATATAAACGTTCTTCCTTTGAAATTGGGAATAAAAACGTTATGTAGTAAGAAAGTGTTTTTTTTTTATGGAAATGGCATTACATAGTATTGTCCCAATGCTACATAACATTACCAACCAGGTTTTACCGTTAAAATTTTCTCCTTTAAGTAAAACATTTTCAAATTAAGAATGTTTTATCTAGCAAAGAATAGGATCATCGGTTTTATTATATTTATATGGAAACATATAAATAGGGTTTGAAAAATTAACTATGTTCTCATGAATACAGCAACAAGGTGACCCACCGTTTGCCAAACCGTTAATCAAGTTAAGCTTAACTGACGCAATGAGTTTGGGAAAGTTAAAATGGCCAAGAGTTTCCTTGGCTTCACTCGGAGTAGGAACAAACTTTTGATCTCGGATGTAAAACTTTTTTTTTCTGAAACAACTAACCCTAATTACAAAATTTAGGTTTTATTAGACTAAACAGTGAAGTTATATAAATTCTGGGAAACATTAACTGATTAGTGTATTTTAGTGGTGGTATAGTGCTTTTTCAAGCTTTTAAAATTACGTGGCTCTCTTAACCTCTGGTTGCTACAATGGGGGAATATTAATACTTTGTTTCTTCCTCATATGTAAATATACTCTGGTTATTCGCCAGTATTTTACATTACATGACGCCAATGTATTTTTAGAGGACGACTGAAAGGGATAGTCATTTTATTTATGTAAAGGAATCTTTTATTTGCTCCCTGAGCATCTATATAAAATTCATCTTGTTTTTATTATTATTATTATTATTATTATTATTATTATTATTATTATTATTATTATTATTATTATTATTATTATTATTATTATTATTATTATTATTATTATTATTCGCTAAGCTACAACCCTATTTGGAAAAGCAGGCTGCTATAAGCCCAAGGGCTCCAACAGAGAGAAATAGCCATGTGAAGAAAGGAAATAAGGAATTAAATAAACTATATGAAAAGTAATAAACAATTAAGATAAATTATTTGAAAATAGTAACAACATTAAATCAGATCTTTCATATATAAACTAGAAAAGGAGACTTATGTCTACCTGTTCAACATAAAAGCATTTTACAGCAAATTTTTAACTTTTAAAATTCTACCTATTCAACTACTCGATTAGGAAGATCAATCCACAACATTGCCATAGTTGCAATGAAATTCCTACAATACTTTACAGTATTAAGCCTCATGATGGAGCCCTGAATATTAGAATTAACTGCATACCTAGTATTACCAACATGAAGGAACTATCCGGGAAAATCTGAATGTAAAGGATGGTCAGAATCATGAAAAATCTTATGGAACATGTATAGCGAACATTCTGAACGACGGTGCCAGATATTAATATCTAAATCAGGATTAGGAAATGTAGACCGTAAGATCCTGTCTAACTGATTAAGATGAGAATCAGCATCTGAAGACCAGAATGGAGAATAACACTCGAAACAAGATAGAATGAAAGAATGAAAACTTTTTTTTTTCAGAATAGATTGATCACTGGATATCAATAAGACATTTTTTTGTGCAAATGAAGAAAAGACAGACCTAAATTGTTCCTCAGAAGTAAAGTTGCTGTCAAGAATCACACATTAAATTATAAAAGAGAGTCATACAGAGTTAAAGGAACATTATTATTGCTGAAATCCGGATGTTGAGGAGCCACTGTCCTTGACCTACTTACAATCATACTTTGAGTTTTTTTAAGATCAATGTTAATGCCCCATAATTTTCACCTTCCACGAATTTTAGGTAGATCTCTTTTAAGGAAATCAGTAATCTTAGTTCTACATTCAGGAGATGGAATCGATGCAAAGAGAGTAGCATCATTGGCATATAAAATGCGTATATAGTATGTGAAGTAATGGGCTAAGAACACTACTCTGTGGAACACCAGATATGGGCCAAGAACACTACTCTGGGGAACACCAGATATCACATTCCTATACTCTCTATGGTGCCCATCAACAACCACTGTTTGCGATCTATTGCTTAGACATTCCATAATGATGCTAACAAATCGACACACCCACTCCCAACTGTTCGAGTTTGAAAACAAGGGGCTCATGATTAACATGGTCAAAGGCAGCTCAAGGCCAGTCATACAAAGTTCACAATCAAGAAATTTCTCTAGAGCATTGGAAATTGTAAAAGAGGGCATCACATGCTCTAGTGCCTTTACAAGAGCCAAATTTCAAACTAAGGAACAGATGACTATGTTCTGAAAACCTATTTAGACGTTTTACCAAAAGATGGCCAAAAAAAATTTAGATAGTATGGGAGTTATGGAGATTGGGCGGCAATTAGTTTTAATTGAGCTATCACAAACATTTTTACATAGTAGAGTAACACTTCTAATTCTTCAACAAGAGCTAAAAGCTTTTCTTCTTGGTATTTTGCGTAAAATAAAAGAGAGCTTTTGATCTAAGAATTCTGCTGTTTTTATAAAAAACAAAGGAAAAATAACATTTGGGTCTACACCTCCATAATCATCAAGAACCATCAAGAAAACTTTGATTTCTGGAGATCAAAAAATATAAACTAGTTAGTTTAGCCTCAGAAAAAAAACTGGATTGAGAAACATCAAGTTTTTTATTTCACTGCTTACTGTCAAACACATCAGGCAAAAGGTTTACATTTTCCTTTGGACAGTGAGTTACACAGCCATCTAGTTTAAGTAAAGGAGAGACTGTTGTTTCTACACCAAAGAGTGCAGATTTAAGGGCAGGCCTAAAACTCACTGGGATATTTGCAGAGCGAAGGTGTCTAAATGTACATAAAATGAATCTGTATTTCTTGGATAAGAAAAACCAAAAATAATAAGTAACATTACTTTTTACCTTTACCCATAAATCAAGACAAAACCTTCTAACCGACCATAACCCCGAATGCTAAAGTAGCTACCAAACCACACGGCTTCTGCTTTATAATACCTATAAGCGTCTTCATCTGGACTATGCCTCCACCACTATTAGGGTTATGCTATCGGGGTTTTGGAGGTGAGAGGATATGTTTCATCGTTATCCCAATCATGAAATTTTATGCAAGAAATGGAAGGTGAAAAAGTGAGGACCCTCTCTCTCTCTCTCTCTCTCTCTCTCTCTCTCTCTTTCTCTCTCTCTCTCTCTCTCTCTCCTCTCTCTCTCTCTCTCTCTCTCTCTCTCTCTCTCTCTCTCTCTCTCTCTCTCTCTCCCCCCCAAAATGAATATTATTCAGACACCTTAAAACAAGAAAAGCTGAACACATGATAATGCTTTACAAAACTTATGTACGTAGTACACTCGAGTACTGCAATATGATATGGTACCCACACTAACAAAAGAATATTGCACAAATAGAGATTGTACAAACGTCCTCTACTGCTAAAATAGAAGTTAAGGACCTTGACTACTGGGAAAGACTGCAAGTTTTAAAACTATACAGTCTAAAAAGGAGAAGAAAACGCTACATTATAATACAAGCATGGAAGCAAATAGAAGTAATATCTGAAAAAATCTTGGAGCTAAAAATATTGGAAAGAGCAAGCCTACGTAGATTGATAGTGCCAAAAAATATACCAGGAAAATTAAGGAAAGCGCAAAAGACATTAATCCACTACGCACCAGCATCGATAATGCAGCATTCGCTGCCAGCTCATTTAAGAAACATATCATGAGTGAGCGTAGATGTGTTTAAGAATAAGCTCGATAAATACCTAAGATTCATCCCAGACCATCCGAGACTGGAAGATGTAAAATACACTGGAAGATGCATTAGCAACTATCTGGTGGATATACGAGGTGTCTCACCATGAGGGACCTGGAGGAACCCAATCATAAAATAAGG
>NC_090729.1:18997396-19008148 GCF_036898095.1 Palaemon carinicauda | reverse complement strand
AATACAGCAACAAGGTGACCCACCGTTTGCCAAACCGTTAATCAAGTTAAGCTTAACTGACGCAATGAGTTTGGGAAAGTTAAAATGGCCAAGAGTTTCCTTGGCTTCACTCGGAGTAGGAACAAACTTTTGATCTCGGATGTAAAACTTTTTTTTTCTGAAACAACTAACCCTAATTACAAAATTTAGGTTTTATTAGACTAAACAGTGAAAGTTATATAAATTCTGGGAAACATTAACTGATTAGTGTATTTTAGTGGTGGTATAGTGCTTTTTCAAGCTTTTAAAATTACGTGGCTCTCTTAACCTCTGGTTGCTACAATGGGGGAATATTAATACTTTGTTTCTTCCTCATATGTAAATATACTCTGGTTATTCGCCAGTATTTTACATTACATGACGCCAATGTATTTTTAGAGGACGACTGAAAGGGATAGTCATTTTATTTATGTAAAGGAATCTTTTATTTGCTCCCTGAGCATCTATATAAAATTCATCTTGTTTTTATTATTATTATTATTATTATTATTATTATTATTATTATTATTATTATTATTATTATTATTATTATTATTATTATTATTATTATTATTATTATTATTATTATTCGCTAAGCTACAACCCTATTTGGAAAAAGCAGGCTGCTATAAGCCCAAGGGCTCCAACAGAGAGAAATAGCCATGTGAAGAAAGGAAATAAGGAATTAAATAAACTATATGAAAAGTAATAAACAATTAAGATAAATTATTTGAAAATAGTAACAACATTAAATCAGATCTTTCATATATAAACTAGAAAAGGAGACTTATGTCTACCTGTTCAACATAAAAGCATTTTACAGCAAATTTTTAACTTTTAAAATTCTACCTATTCAACTACTCGATTAGGAAGATCAATCACAACATTGCCATAGTTGCAATGAAATTCCTACAATACTTTACAGTATTAAGCCTCATGATGGAGCCCTGAATATTAGAATTAACTGCATACCTAGTATTACCAACATGAAGGAACTATCCGGGAAAATCTGAATGTAAAGGATGGTCAGAATCATGAAAAATCTTATGGAACATGTATAGCGAACATTCTGAACGACGGTGCCAGATATTAATATCTAAATCAGGATTAGGAAATGTAGACCGTAAGATCCTGTCTAACTGATTAAGATGAGAATCAGCATCTGAAGACCAGAATGGAGAATAACACTCGAAACAAGATAGAATGAAAGAATGAAAACTTTTTTTTTCAGAATAGATTGATCACTGGATATCAATAAGACATTTTTTGTGCAAATGAAGAAAAGACAGACCTAAATTGTTCCTCAGAAGTAAAGTTGCTGTCAAGAATCACACATTAAATTATAAAAGAGAGTCATACAGAGTTAAAGGAACATTATTATTGCTGAAATCCGGATGTTGAGGAGCCACTGTCCTTGACCTACTTACAATCATACTTTGAGTTTTTTTAAGATCAATGTTAATGCCCCATAATTTTCACCTTCCACGAATTTTAGGTAGATCTCTTTTAAGGAAATCAGTAATCTTAGTTCTACATTCAGGAGATGGAATCGATGCAAAGAGAGTAGCATCATTGGCATATAAAATGCGTATATAGTATGTGAAGTAATGGGCTAAGAACACTACTCTGTGGAACACCAGATATGGGCCAAGAACACTACTCTGGGGAACACCAGATATCACATTCCTATACTCTCTATGGTGCCCATCAACAACCACTGTTTGCGATCTATTGCTTAGACATTCCATAATGATGCTAACAAAATCGACACACCCACTCCCAACTGTTCGAGTTTGAAAACAAGGGGCTCATGATTAACATGGTCAAAGGCAGCTCAAGGCCAGTCATACAAAGTTCACAATCAAGAAATTTCTCTAGAGCATTGGAAATTGTAAAAGAGGGCATCACATGCTCTAGTGCCTTTACAAGAGCCAAATTTCAAACTAAGGAACAGATGACTATGTTCTGAAAACCTATTTAGACGTTTTACCAAAAGATGGCCAAAAAAAATTTAGATAGTATGGGAGTTATGGAGATTGGGCGGCAATTAGTTTTAATTGAGCTATCACAAACATTTTTACATAGTAGAGTAACACTTCTAATTCTTCAACAAGAGCTAAAAGCTTTTCTTCTTGGTATTTTGCGTAAAATAAAAGAGAGCTTTTGATCTAAGAATTCTGCTGTTTTTATAAAAAACAAAGGAAAAATAACATTTGGGTCTACACCTCCATAATCATCAAGAACCATCAAGAAAACTTTGATTTCTGGAGATCAAAAAATATAAACTAGTTAGTTTAGCCTCAGAAAAAAAAACTGGATTGAGAAACATCAAGTTTTTTATTTCACTGCTTACTGTCAAACACATCAGGCAAAAGGTTTACATTTTCCTTTGGACAGTGAGTTACACAGCCATCTAGTTTAAGTAAAGGAGAGACTGTGTTTCTACACCAAAGAGTGCAGATTTAAGGGCAGGCCTAAAACTCACTGGGATATTTGCAGAGCGAAGGTGTCTAAATGTACATAAAATGAATCTGTATTTCTTGGATAAGAAAAACCAAAAATAATAAGTAACATTACTTTTTACCTTTACCCATAAATCAAGACAAAACCTTCTAACCGACCATAACCCCGAATGCTAAAGTAGCTACCAAACCACACGGCTTCTGCTTTATAATACCTATAAGCGTCTTCATCTGGACTATGCCTCCACCACTATTAGGGTTATGCTATCGGGGTTTTGGAGGTGAGAGGATATGTTTCATCGTTATCCCAATCATGAAATTTTATGCAAGAAATGGAAGGTGAAAAAGTGAGGACCTCTCTCTCTCTCTCTCTCTCTCTCTCTCTCTCTCTTTCTCTCTCTCTCTCTCTCTCTCTCTCTCTCTCTCTCTCTCTCTCTCTCTCTCTCTCTCTCTCTCTCTCTCTCTCTCTCTCTCCCCCCCAAAATGAATATTATTCAGACACCTTAAAACAAGAAAAGCTGAACACATGATAATGCTTTACAAAACTTATGTACGTAGTACACTCGAGTACTGCAATATGATATGGTACCCACACTAACAAAAGAATATTGCACAAATAGAGATTGTACAAACGTCCTCTACTGCTAAATAGAAGTTAAGGACCTTGACTACTGGGAAAGACTGCAAGTTTTAAAACTATACAGTCTAAAAAGGAGAAGAAAACGCTACATTATAATACAAGCATGGAAGCAAATAGAAGTAATATCTGAAAAAATCTTGGAGCTAAAAATATTGGAAAGAGCAAGCCTACGTAGATTGATAGTGCCAAAAAATTATACCAGGAAAATTAAGGAAAGCGCAAAAGACATTAATCCACTACGCACCAGCATCGATAATGCAGCATTCGCTGCCAGCTCATTTAAGAAACATATCATGAGTGAGCGTAGATGTGTTTAAGAATAAGCTCGATAAATACCTAAGATTCATCCCAGACCATCCGAGACTGGAAGATGTAAAATACACTGGAAGATGCATTAGCAACTATCTGGTGGATATACGAGGTGTCTCACCATGAGGGACCTGGAGGAACCCAATCATAAAATAAGGCAGTAAGGTAAGGTTCTCTCTCTCTCTCTCTCTCCTCTCTCTCTCTCTCTCTCTCTCTCCTCTCTCTCTCTCTCTCTCTCTCTCATATCCAGGTAGTTTACAAAACTTTTGTTTATATTGCTTGTAGTCTAACGAAATGTTGCCCAAAAACATAAAGAAATAATTACACCTTATCGCCATTTTTATTATTAAAAAGCGATGAAAGATGCATATATATATATATATATATATATATATATATATATATATATATATATATATGATAAATTTTGCACATTTAGACGTGTTTTTCATATTCAAATAAGCCATATATATTTTTGATACATTAATGTCTGGATTCTCTTAACGACCTCGGGATCAGAGCCCCAGGCGAAATCACACAAAGACAAGAGCTTGGGTCCGGCCGTGAATCGAACCCTGGTCGGCAAGCTTGTATAGACAGTGACTAAGCCACTTGGCCACGAAGAAAGATAAAAGTCAATGACAATTCTTCTGTACTTATACCTGTCGAATTCAGGTATTTTGTACTTAGAATTGAAATCAACCCATCTTCACCATCATAGCTAATTGGTAGTTTGTTACTTGGCATTCAATTAATGATAAATTTTGCACATTTAGACGTGTTTTTCATATTCAAATAAGCATATATATTTTGATACATTAATGTCTGGATTCTCTTAACGACCTCGGGATCAGAGCCCCAGGTGAAATCACACAAAGATAAGAGCTTGGGTCCGGCTGGGAATCGAACCTTGGTCGGCAAGCTTGTATAGAAAGTGACTAAGCCACTTGGCCACGAAGAAAGATAAAAGTCAATGATAACTCTTCTGTACTTATACCTGTCGAATTCAGGTATTTTGTACTTAGAATTGAAATCAACCCATCTTCACCATCATAGCTAATTGGTAGTTTGTTACTTGGCATTCAATAAATGATAAATTTTGCACATATACCCGTGTTTTTCATATTCAAATAAGCCATATATATTTTTGATACATTAATGTCTGGATTCTCTTAACGACCTCGGGATCAGAGCCCCAGGCGAAATCACAAAAATACAAGAGCTTGGGTCCGGCCGTGAATCGAACCTTGGTCGGCAAGCTTGTATAGACAGTGACTAAGGCACTTGGCCACGAAGAAAGATAAAAGTCAATGACAATTCATCTGTACTTATACCTGTCGACTTCAGGTATTTTGTACTTAGAATTGAAATCAACCCATCTTCACCATCGTAGCTAAATGGTAGTTTGTTACTTAGCATTCAATTAATGATAAATTTTGCACATTTAGACGTGTTTTTCATATTCAAATAAGCCTTATATATTTTTGATACATTAATGTCTGGATTCTCTTAACGACCTCGGGATCAGAGCCCCAGGTGAAATCACACAAAGACAAGAGCTTGGGTCTAGCCGGGAATCGAACCCTGGGTGGCAAGCTTGTATAGACAGTGACTAAGCCACTTGGCCACGAAGAAAGATAAAAGTCAATGACAATTCTTCTGTACTTATACCTGTCGAATTCAGGTATTTTGTACTTAGAATTGAAATCAACCCATCTTGACCATCGTAGCTAATTGATAGTTTGTTACTTGGCATTCAATTAATGATAAATTTTTTGCACATTTAGACGTGTTTTTCATATTCAAATAAGCCATATATATTTTTGATACATTAATGTCTGGATTCTCTTAACGACCTCGGGATCAGAGCCCCAGGTGAAATCACACAAAGATAAGAGCTTGGGTCCGGCTGGGAATCGAACCTTGGTCGGCAAGCTTGTATAGAAAGTGACTAAGCCACTTGGCCACGAAGAAAGATAAAAGTCAATGATAACTCTTCTGTACTTATACCTGTCGAATTCAGGTATTTTGTACTTAGAATTGAAATCAACCCATCTTCACCATCATAGCTAATTGGTAGTTTGTTACTTGGCATTCAATAAATGATAAATTTTGCACATATACCCGTGTTTTTCATATTCAAATAAGCCATATATATTTTTGATACATTAATGTCTGGATTCTCTTAACGACCTCGGGATCAGAGCCCCAGGCGAAATCACAAAAATACAAGAACTTGGGTCCGGCCGTGAATCGAACCTTGGTCGGCAAGCTTGTATAGACAGTGACTAAGGCACTTGGCCACGAAGAAAGATAAAAGTCAATGACAATTCATCTGTACTTATACCTGTCGACTTCAGGTATTTTGTACTTAGAATTGAAATCAACCCATCTTCACCATCGTAGCTAAATGGTAGTTTGTTACTTAGCATTCAATTAATGATAAATTTTGCACATTTAGACGTGTTTTTCATATTCAAATAAGCCTTATATATTTTTGATACATTAATGTCTGGTTTCTCTTAACGACCTCGGGATCAGAGCCCCAGGTGAAATCACACAAAGACAAGAGCTTGGGTCTAGCCGGGAATCGAACCCTGGTTGGCAAGCTTGTATAGACAGTGACTAAGCCACTTGGCCACGAAGAAAGATAAAAGTCAATGACAATTCTTCTGTACTTATACCTGTCGAATTCAGGTATTTTGTACTTAGAATTGAAATCAACCCATCTTGACCATCGTAGCTAATTGATAGTTTGTTACTTGGCATTCAATTAATGATAATTTTTTTGCACATTTAGACGTGTTTTTCATATTCAAATAAGCCATATATATTTTTGATACATTAATGTCTGGATTCTCTTAACGACCTCGGGATCAGAGCCCCAGGCGAAATCACACAAAGACAAAATCTTGGGTCTGGCCGTGAATCGAACCCTGGTCGGCAAGTTTGTATAGACAGTGACTAAGCCACTTGGCCACAAAGAAAGATAAAAGTCAATGACAATTCTTCTGTACTTATACCTGTCGAATTCAGGTATTTTGTACTTAGAATTGAAATCAACCCATCTTCACCATCGTAGCTAATTGGTAGTTTGTTACTTGCCATTCAATTAATGATAAATTTTGCACATTTAGACGTGTTTTTAATATTCAAATATGCCATATATATTTTTGATACAATAATGTCTGGATTCTCTTAACTACCTCGGGATCAGAGCACCAGGCGAAATCACACAAAGATAAGAGCTTGGGTCCGGTTGGGAATCGAACCCTGGTCGGCAAGCTTGTATACACAGTGACTAAGCCACTTGGCCACGAAGAAAGATAAAAGTCAATGACAACTCTTCTGTACTTATACCTGTCGAATTCAGGTATTTTGTACTTAGAATTGAAATCAACCCATCTTCACCATCATAGCTAATTGGTAGTTTGTTATTTGGCATTCAATTAATGATAAATTTTGCACATTTAGACGTGTTTTTCATATTCAAATAAGCCATATATATTTTTGATACCTTAATGTCTGGATTCTCTTAACGACCTCGGGATCAGAGCCCCAGGCGAAATCACACAAAGACAAGAGCTGGGGTCCTGCCGGGAATCAAACCCTGGTCGGCAAGCTTGTACAGACAGTGACTAAGCCAATTGGCCACGAAGAAAGATAAAAGTCAATGACCACTCTTCTGTACTTATACCTGTCGAATTCAGGTATTTTGTACTTAGAATTGAAATCAACCCATCTTCACCATCATAGCTAATTGGTAGTTTGTTACTTGGCATTCAATTAATGATAAATTTTGCACATTTAGACGTGTTTTTCATATTCAAATAAGCCATATATATTTTTGATACATTAATGTCTGGATTCTCTTAACGACCTCGGGATCAGAGCACCAGGCGAAATCACACAAAGATAAGAGCTTGGGTCCGGCTGGGAATCGAACCTTGGTCGGCAAGCTTGTATAGACAGTGACTAAGCCACTTGGCCACGAAGAAAGATAAAAGTCAATGACAACTCTTCTGTACTAATACCTGTCGAATTCAGGTATTTTGTACTTAGAATTGAAATCAACCCATCTTCACCATCATAGCTAATTGGTAGTTTGTTATTTGGCATTCAATTAATGATAAATTTTGCACATTTAGATGTGTTTTTCATATTCAAATAAGCCATATATATTTTTGATACCTTAATGTATGGATTCTCTTAACGACCTCGGGATCAGAGCCCCAGGCGAAATCACACAAAGACAAGAGCTGGGGTCCGGCCGGGAATCGAACCCTGGTCGGCAAGCTTGTATAGACAGTGACTAAGCCACTTGGCCACGAAGAAAGATAAAAGTCAATGACAACTCTTCTGTACTTATACCTGTCGATTTCAGGTATTTTGTACTTAGAATTGAAATCAACCCATCTTCACCATCATAGCTAATTGGTAGTTTGTTACTTGGCATTCAATTAATGATAAATTTTGCACATTTAGACGTGTTTTTCATATTCAAATAAGCCATATATATTTTTGATACATTAATGTCTGGATTCTCTTAACGACCTCGGGATCAGAGCCCCAGGCGAAATCACACAAAGATAAGAGCTTGGGTCCGGCTGGGAATCGAACCTTGGTCGGCAAGCTTGTATAGACAGTGACTAAGGCACTTGGCCACGAAGAAAGATAAAAGTCAATGACAACTCTTCTGTACTTATACCTGTCGAATTAAGGTATTTTGTACTTAGAATTGAAATCAACCCATCTTCACCATCGTAGCTAATTGGTAGTTTGTTACTTGGCATTCAATTAATGATAAATTTTGCACATATAGACGTGTTTTTCATATTCAAATAAGCCATATATATTTTTGATACATTAATGTCTGGATTCTCTTAACGACCTTGGGATCAGAGCCCCAGGCGAAATCACACAAATACAAGAGCTTGGGTCCGGCCGTGAATCGAACCCTGGTCGGCAAGCTTGTATAGACAGTGACTAAGCCACTTGGCCACGAAGAAAGATAAAAGTCAATGACAATTCCTCTGTACTTATACCTGTCGAATTCAGGTATTTTGTACTTAGAATTGAAATCAACCCATCTTCACCATCATAGCTAAATGGTAGTTTGTTACTGGGCATTCAATTAATGATAAATTTTGCACATTTAGACGTGTTTTTCATATTCAAATAAGCCATATATATTTTTGATACATTAATGTCTGGATTCTCATAACGACCTCGGGATCAGAGCCCCAGGTGAAATCACACAAAGACAAGAGCTTGGGTCTAGCCGGGAATCGAACCCTGGTCGGCAAGCTTGTGTAGATAGTGACTAAGCCACTTGGCCACGAAGAAAGATAAAAGTCAATGACAATTCTTCTGTACTTATACCTGTCGAATTCAGGTATTTTGTACTTAGAATTGAAATCAACCCATCTTGACCATCGTAGCTAATTGGTAGTTTGTTACTTGGCATTCAATTATTGATAAATTTTTGCACATTTAGACGTGTTTTTCATATTCAAATAAGCCATATATATTTTTGATACATTAATGTCTGGATTCTCTTAACGACCTCGGGATCAGAGCCCCAGGTGAAATCACACAAAGACAAAATCTTGGGTCCGGCCGTGAATCGAACCCTGGTCGGCAAGTTTGTATAGACAGTGACTAAGCCTCTTGGCCACGAAGAAAGATAAAAGTCAATGACAATTCTTCTGTACTTATACCTGTCGAATTCAGGTATTTTGTACTTAGAATTGAAATCAACCCATCTTCACCATCGTAGCTAATTGGTAGTTTGTTACTTGCCATTCAATTAATGATAAATTTTACACATTTAGACATGTTTTTAATATTCAAATAAGCCATATATTTTTTTGATACAATAATGTTTGGATTCTCTTAACGACCTCGGGATCAGAGCACCAGGCGAAATCACACAAAGATAAGAGCTTCGGTCCAGCTGGGAATCGAACCTTGGTCGGCAAGCTTGTATAGACAGTGACTAAGCCACTTGGCCACGAAGAAAGATAAAAGTCAATGACAATTCTTCTGTACTTATACCTGTCGATTTCAGGTATTTTGTACTTAGAATTGAAATCAACCCATCTTCACCATCGTAGCTAATTGGTAGTTTGTTACTTGGCATTCAATTAATGATAAATTTCGCACATTTAGACGTGTTTTTCATATTCAAATAAGCCATATATATTTTTGATACATTAATGTCTGGATTCTCTTAACGACCTCGGGATCAGAGCCCCAGGTGAAATCACACAAAGATAAGAGCTTGGGTCTGGCCGGGAATCGAACCCTGGTCGGCAAGCTTGTATAAACAGTGACTAAGCCACTTGGCCACGAAGAAAGATAAAAGTCAATGACAACTCTTCTGTACTTATACCTGTTGAATTCAGGTATTTTGTACTTAGAATTGAAATCAACCCATCTCCACCATCGTAGCTAATTGGTAGTTTGTTACTTGGCATTCAATTAATGATAAATTTTGCACATTTAGACATGTTTTTCATATTCAAATAAGCCTTATATTTTTTTGATACATTAATGTCTGGATTCTCTTAACGACCTCGGGATCAGAGCCCCAGGCGAAATCACACAAAGACAAGAGCTTGGGTCCGGCCGTGAATCGAACCTTGGTCGGCAAGGTTTTATAGACAGTGACTAAGCCACTTGGCCACGAAGAAAGATAAAAGTCAATGACAATTCTTCTGTACTTATACCTTTCGAATTCAGGTATTTTGTACTTAGAATTGAAATCAACCCATCTTCACCATCATAGCTAATTGGTAGTTTGTTACTTGGCATTCAATTAATGATAAATTTTGCACATTTAGACGAGTTTTTCATATTCAAATAAGCCATATATATTTTTGATACATTAATGTCTGGATTCTCTTAACGACCTCGGGATCAGAGCCCCAGGTGAAATCACACAAAGACAAGAGCTTGGGTCCGGCCGGGAATCGAACCCCTGTTGACTAGCTTGTATAGGCAGTGACTAAGCCACTTGGCCACGAAGAAAGATAAAAGTCAATGACAACTCTTCTGTACTTATACCTGTCGAATTCAGGTATTTTGTACTTAGAATTGAAATCAACCCATCTTCACCATCGTAGCTAATTGGTAGTTTGTTACTTGGCATTCAATTAATGATAAATTTTGCATAATTAGACTTGTTTTTCATATTCAAATAAGCCATATATATTTTTGATACATTAATGTCTGGATTCTCTTAACGACCTCGGGATCAGAGCCCTAGGCGAAATCACACAAAGACAAGAGCTTGGGTCCGGCCGGGAATCGAACCCTGGT
>NC_090729.1:18979896-18992396 GCF_036898095.1 Palaemon carinicauda | reverse complement strand
TTAATACTCTGCAAAAATCCCGGACCTTTTCTTAACGGCTTGGGTGAGAAAATCATGAGATGAAGGTTCTGGGTTTTCTCTGATGAAGCGTAGACAGTCGATTTCTGCACTTGCTGAGTTAGAACTGATTCCGGCAACGGAATCAGCTGCAGGCGTAGTTCTGTTATCAGAGGGAACCAGACACTTCCTGGCAACTTGTGGGCCAATATCGCTGCCCTCCCCTGAAAGGATCTCAATTTGTGTAGGGCTTTCAACAACAGGTTGGTTGGTGGGAACAGGTAAATCCTGGACCATCTGTTCCAATCCACGGACAACGTGTCTGTTGCTTCCATTAGAGGATCCTCGTACAGGGCTACATACCGGGATACTGTCTTGTTGTTGCTCGTTGCAAAGAGATCTACTTCCAGTCCTGGGACTTTTTTCAATATGAAGGAGAATGATCCTGTGTCTAGTGACCAATCAGACTCTATCGGGTTGATCCTGGATAGAGCATCCGCTGTCACATTGCGGAATCCTTGGAGGTGGACTGCTGACAAGTGCCATCTCATCTTCTTGGATAGATGAAAGATGGCCAACATCACTTGATTTAATAGAGGCGATCTCGAGCCCTGTCGATTTATGCATCTCATTATCACTTCACTGTCTAAAACCAGGTGAATGTGGATTGAGCAGCGAAGTCTCAGTTTCTTCAGAGATAGAAAAACTGCCATGGCTTCCAGAAATTTTATGTGGAAGGAGTTGAAGAGGGGAGACCAGGTTTCCTGCACTTTCCGACAATGAGTGTGACCTCCCCAACCTTCCTTTGAGGCATCCATGTGAACGGTGACTGCTGGGGGAGGTGGTTGCAAAGGTACCTTTCTTCTTAGGTTCTTTGCTTCCGACCATGGCTTGAGAATGGATCGCAGACGATTTGGGAATGGTCTCCGTAGATCTCTTCTATCGTTGTAAGCATATTTTCTCTAGACTCCTGATGCATCTTTAAACTGTTCTCTCAAAAGTGGGTATGTCAAAGAGTCAAACTGGAGAGACGCCAACGCTCTCTCCTGTTGTCTTCTTGATATTCTTCGAGATTGAAGAAGTCTTTTGAAAGACCTTGCTATCTCCTTTCTCTTTGCTGCTGGCATAGAGAGGCAATGTGACTGTAGGTCCCAGTGAACTCCCAGCCACTGGACTCTTTGAGCAGGAGAGAGCCGAGACTTTTTCAGGTTGATCTTGAACCCTAGGTTTTCTAGGAATTGAATCACTTTTCTGGAGACTTGCATGCATTCTTCTTTGGATGCTGCCTACACCAGCCAATCGTCCAGGTAGGCCATCACCTGGACACCTTTGAGGCGTAGTTGTCGAATGACTGCGTTTGCAAGCTTTGTGAATATTCTTGGAGCAATGTTCAGACCGAAGGACATGGCTCTGAAAACGTATTTTCTTTTCTAGAGCTTGAACCCTAGGTAGGGGGAAACTTGACGGTTGATTGGTATATGCCAGTAAGCATCTGTCATGTCTATGGAGACTGTGTATGCCCGTTTGGGTAGAAGGATCCTTATGTGCTGAAGTTCCAGCATTCTGAACTTGTAGTTCACAATGAACTTGTTGAGTAGTGATAAGTCCAGAATGACTCTGAGCTTTTCTGAATCTTTCTTCGGAACAGAGAATAGCCTTCCTTGAAATTTGAGGGACTTTGCTCTCCTTATGACTCTCTTGTCCAGTAATTCTTGAACATATTCTTCCAGAGCTGGGGTTGATGGTTGGAAGAATTGAGGAAAGCTTGGTGGAGTTGAGTTCCAACCCCACCCCAGTCCTTTCTTGATCAGGCTGTGGGCCCAAGGATCGAAGGACCACCGATCCTGAAAATGGAGAAGTCTCCCTCCTACCGGCAGCATCTGACTTAGAGTGCTGACTGGAGGATTTACCTCCTTGGCCACGACCACCTTTGTTGCCCCTGCCTCTGAAGGGAGGCCTAGAGGAACCCGGAAAGGAACTTCGAGACTTTGGCTTAAAGGAAGTGGCCTGCCTTTCGAAAACTGGGGTGAACATTGGCGACTGAGATGCCAGAGTTTGGGGCACCAGTTGAAAGGTGGTGGAGGGTTGTGCCACCGTCTGGGGCACCGTGGCCATGGGAAGCTGTTGCTGCTTCGGCCGAGAGGACAAGCGAGGTCGTTTAGACTTATTCTTCGGCTGGGGACCCCCATCAGCAGAAGATTTCCTTTTTGAAGATAAGCCCCACTTGGAAAGGAGATATCTATTCTCCGAGGCGGCTTTGTCTACAACCTCCTTGACCACTTCACTTGGGAAGAGGTCTTTTCCCCCGATGCTGGAAGCTATCAGCTTCTAGGTTCGTGTTTAACGGAAGTGGAAGCAAACACGAACTTCCTACAGGCCCTTCTGGTCTTGATGAAGTTGTACAGGTCCTTTGTTACCGTAGCCAAGTGAGCCTTGGCAAAGACCATGTACAAATCTGGGGTATCAAGAATGCTAGCCATCGTCTCTAGCCCTGTTTGTAGAGACATGGAAGCAGCCAGGCGTTCCTTTGTTTCATGTTCTCTCTTCAAGAGAAAATCTGTCAGCTTTGGGAGGTCTTTGTTGAACTGGCATCCAGCGATATCAGCCTCCAGCTTCCCGACTGTGAAGGTGACATGACCATCCTTCCAGTCCTTTTCATCTGATGGAAAAGCAGGGGAGAAATGCTTGCTTTCTTCTAATGTGGGGTAAGGCTTCCCTGCCTCCACGGCCTTCAAAGCTGCTTTGAACCCTTTATCCATAAAGGGAAAAGCACGTTGGGGGTCAGCAACAAACGATGAATGTTTTTTACTAAGAGCCGGCACCTTTGAACTAGTGAAAGCCCTTTCTTTCAACGTCTTAGAAAATAAGGATTGTGCCTTAGTAAGCTCAAGAAAATTGTCTCCTTGGGCTCCATTTCTTCTGTTGATGCCGGTTCAGTTCTCAGACGGACGTAACAATCCCGATAGGCCCCTCTACTGGTCCAGAACTCGATTTCCTCCACTGGCACAGTGCCCAGATTTTCCGAGAGGAAAATTTTGCCTGCTGACATAGGCATATGCTCTGCGTACCTTCAAGGGTTAACGTCAGAGAAAACGGGAAGGTCCTTAACGTTCAGCTTCTTCGGGGTCAAACGTGAAGATACCAATTGCTCAATCTCCGTCCGAAAGGTGGCTTCCTTCTCGGATGACCTCTTCTGTAGGTCCTGCACCATGGAGATCAAGGAGTGAAGATTGCTCGTGATCGAATCGAGCTGAGGTGGCTGAGAGGAAAGTTGACAGTGCCGGTTCGGCCACTACAGCTGAAAAAACTGAAGCTACTTCGGCATTATCAACATTCTCTTCAGGGGGGGCAACTGCCTCCTGATCCAACTCTTCTACGAGGAGATTCTTTTCCGTCTTCTCGGAGACGACAGACATTTTGTCGTCCAAATGGATACCCTCCAATGTATCCGCAACGTCAGGTTCCCTGGTCTGCTGAACCTGAAGTTGAACCAAGGGGATCTCAGGTTTCGTCTGGAGAATAATAGCGTCGTCATAAGCTCTGGGGAAGACACAGTCTCTCATCTTAGCATTAGGAAGGGTTGGGCCCAAAGCATTCTTTTGAAAGCCCCTGACCCATTTATGCAGCGTATTCTTAGCTGCATCCCTAGACTCTAGAGACTTATGATCATAAAAAGCCTCTTTTACCAAGCTTTCACAAATGGCACATACCTGCGGGTCCCAATACTTGAGAACCCCTTTGGTGATAGAGCAGCAAGCGTGAGCCCTGCACACTCCATGTCCATAGAAGCTCTTGCTACGGACTCTACAAAAGTTGTTCCCGCACTTAGGATGCTCCTCCTGTAAAGAAAAGAAAAACAAATGAGTTTTCTGTGAAATCTTAAGATTTCGACTTAAATTAAGTATTATACTTAGCTTGGATAGGGTAAGCTATAGGTAGGAAAGACACCTATGTGTGTTTCCTGTTCAGCCACTTGCTATGACCTCCTCCCATATTGAACTAGGAAATTCATAAGAATTGATTACTGGAAGAAAATATCCAAGATATATAGTGTCTTCTTGACACGTCTTCCATTATACTCAATATGGTGGATAAATCTAATGGAAATTAACCATTAATAAAAGAGAGAAACATTTCTCCTAAATGATGGTCTCACAAATGGCTGCCCAAGAACCACCTGTAGGTTGGAAAAAAGGTTTTCCAGGGCACAGCAATAGCTGGCGGCAGTATGCCGTCAGTATTGCCGGACCCGCCGACACTGCCGGCCCCACCGATACTGCCAGCCCCGCCGACACTGCTGGCTCCTCCGACACCACCGGGCCGCCGACACTGCCGGCCCCGCCGACACTGCCAGGCTCGCCGACACTGCCAGGCTCGCCAACACTGCCGGCCCGGTCGGCACTCGCCGGGCCTGCCGGCACATGCCGGCCTGTCTGGGCTCAAATACTGTCTAAAATTATGATGGATGGAAGGCACAGGCCGACTGCCGGCAAGCAACACAGTTGCCGGCAGCTGGTCATAGAATTCTTGCCATCGGCTCATCGATCAGCAATGTCCAAGGCGAGAGGTGGCAGCGAACAGCCGGCCTAACCATCCACATAGACGCCGGCAGAACTAACTGCCCGCGGCTAGCCCATAAAGAAAGTCAGAGAGAAAGGTAAGGATAGAGGATGGCAAGGAATCAGCTATGCCGGCCAACATCCTGAAAGAGAGTGCCAGTGGAAGAGGGAATTAATTTCGGGCTTCCACTCAACCATATCCCATCATAAGGTATATGGAAGGCAGTCCAAGGGAGGACTCGAGGGCACACTCAAAGATATGAGATTTCCTGCCGGCAGCCGACAGGAAAACTCAGGCTAATTCTACACACCCATAGGGACATATGTAGGACCACAACCATAATGGTGAAGGTTCATCCAACACAAAAGAGATAGCAGGGAAGGGGGTAAAAAGTCCATAAGTAAGGTAATACCCTAAGGCGAAACCTAACCTGAGGGATTCTGATCTTAAAAGTAACCTCAAGTAGGGGAAATCTTTTCCCCAGATTAGGTTAGGTAAAAGAGAACGCCCATAGGACGCAACTCATAGAGAACAGAATCTCGTACTAGGGATCTTACCCAAGGAAGAATCCTATCTTCCAGTTAGAAATCCTTAGTACCGGACTGTCTGCTAGACCAGGAAAAGGGGAAATTGTAAAGCAATAACCTAAAAGGGGCCTGGGAGGACTAGCCTCCTGAACAGCAACTAGATTAACAGGGAAGTCATTTCCCAAGGTAGCCAGATGCCTAACACAGACTTAATCTGATGTCCCGTCCTCAACTCCAAGCCCGAGGATTGGCAAAGAATCAGCTATGCCCGTCCGAGGAAAGGAGAGAGAAACGAAACGCCCAAGCAAATTTTGTCCGAACATAGGTCACAGCAAAGTTAAATGAGGATAGCCTAGGCTAATCAGAGGGAAAGGGAATTACTCTTAGATCTCGTAGAGATAGTATTGACTTAAAAGGTATAGGAGATATCAACCTCCCCTTAAAAGACAATACAAGACCCATAAGGGACATATATCAATTATACTAAAGACCTTAGGCTACTAAGCCAAAGAGCATAGAGAAACGTTCATCGAAACTAGTATACTAGTATGGAAGAGAAAAAATTAAACAGTGATATCCTAATTGTATAAAATATTGCCTGAGGTTCAATGAAACTTTACCAGGAAGGTTATATCATACATGAAGTGTGTAGGTGCCTAGGCTAAGAAGCATAGCACTCGTGAGGTTGATCATAATAGCCAAATACATGACAACAATGATATAATATAAAGATCCCTAGCTAAAAAACTGAATAGCTAGAATTATTAAAGTAATTAATGCCGGGAATATCGTTCTTGCTAACTAAATGAACAAAAAAATGATCGCGTACGTGACGCCATCCGTCTGGCAACAGCTCTTGTTACGTTAATCACGATCTTTGTCGTTACTTACAATAACGACATGGGAAATCAATTGTTATTGAATATCTATGTTCATATTGTATATGGAAAATGTTCTTTTTGCGGTGAGTGGAAATGTGCAGGTTTCTGTACAAATGAAGGTTTTGTTTATATTTAATTATAATAAGCATTGCTACCAAGGAATATTGTCTTGTGAATAGTTGTATAAGTGGTTAACTAAGTTGTTTGAATAGCTTCGTTCGGTTTGCGTTGAATAGTTGGTTTCGTTCGTTTTGTTGTTTTCTTTTGTCGTGAGCGAACGAAGAGGAAGCCGTGACTTTGGGAGAGAGAGCGAAGGCATTATTTTTACGACAAAGGCAACAGAGTTAATGGCCACAGTTGCTGTCTATCACTTCTCAAGTCTCAACGTTTGTAGTGTAGTCTTCAGTGGACTTAATCAGAATGAAGAAAATTTCATTTGATTAACGAAACTGTTCCTTCCCAGCATTTAATGAAGTGGATGAATTAATCAACCGAAGTTAGGATGAGTATCATATAATATCTAGTTACCTTGGATGGGATAATTCGCTAGGGATATGCATATCTGTGCGTGGGATTCCTTGACTTGGTAAAATCAAATATTTATATGTGGTATCGGGGTTTACCCGTGCCTATTGTAATCCGAACTCGGTAAGAACTTCATATGAAACCAAGTAAGTAATATTTGGGGCAAAAGCTCAATAGAATATAGTATGACCATTTATCTTTGTAACATAACGCAATGCATTCCTAATGTAGAGAAAGGGTCTTGAGGTCTCTTAACGAATCTGGTAATTAGTAATTTTGTGAATGACTGAAGTCATTATATGTTGTTGCTTGTTTGACCCTAATAAGTAATTATATTTGGTGCCGTGACCAGGATTTGTGAGATTTTTCGGTAATTTCTAAAGTTTGAACGCCGGTCATATAATAATATTTTGGTTTAGTCACATGTACGATTAATACCGGTGGTGATTATATTGGACATTTACGCAGGGTTTTCCTGCTAATAACTATGTTGTGTTGATGTTCTGCTGTTAATTCCTACCCTCCCTATCCTTGTTGAATCCTTTTGTTTTGGCGCGTTTCTTTAAATTGGTATGCAGTACCCTGCTTACATAAGCAGGCGGGGTTAACCCTTTCTCTTTGTGTGGTGTCGTAAGAAACAGTAAATAGTTTTTTTTTCGCGCTATTTGTAGGTTAGAGGCATTTCAGGCTTGATTAAAACAGTTTCTAATATGGAGTTTGATTAAATTACTAAAGCCTTGTCCTGCTTGCCTTAAGTCTTAAATTTGGTTTTGTTATTTTCCTTTACTTTGAATTAATGTAAATTCTCTCTTGTTAGAATACCTCTCATTTAACAATTTAATAATGAAACGTAAAGTAGCTATTGTCAGACATTCTCATGTCACCCACATGGAGAATTGTTTTTGTTGTGATAGATCGCCATTATTTGAACTCTTAGAATATAGGACATTTGGTAGACCAGGGGCTATTACAACCAACCTTATGACACCTGGCCTGATAACCGAACTTACTACCTATGGGCCTAGTATCACTATCTTGTTCATAGATAGCAATGACTTAGATGTACCAGGAGATAACCCTAACATGGTGAATAGTGTTCACAAAAATATTCTAGGATTGGTAGAGAGTCTACATACAATCAATAATTCCGAGGCTTTTGTTATGTTAATAGAAATACGTAAAACACCATCTAGAACCTCTGCCGAATACTATCAAAAGAGAAAAAACTATTTAAACAGGAAATTAAAGCAAGATACAAGAATTAGGGTGATCCCTACTTTATTATCAGAAGGTGATATAGCCATAAATGGGATTCATTTCAATCATAAAAGCTACAAGGCGTTGTCTCAACGTATTTGCATTGAGTCAAACAAATATGTGAAAAGTAAAGGGTGGTAGACGGTGTGTAGGATCGTGGTCCTTCCCCTTCAGATTTAGGTCTGGGTAAAGTATGGGACAGGGCCTGCACATTCCACTACACACGTATAATAAAATTTCTCCTTTTCATTGTTTAATTTGCGTGAAAATTATTGGGTGAGTAGTCACCTTGTGAAAATTTGCTAATCTAAAACTTTTGAACCCAGTTATTATAGTTGGATGCATTTTTATTGTTTATTAAAATTTTTAATATATTGTATTTGTATTGTTTGAGTTTGGTCCTGTCACAATGGAGTCGTTGAAACGTAAACGTGGCGGTTATAAATCCGTTATCACACGTTTTATTGGGAAGATGACCGAAGTGATCGATTCAACAGATATTGATGCTATAACTTCCCTTAGGGATTCTATTTTTGATAATCTGAACAAAGTTCTTGCTTTGGATGAACAAATTTTGGATTTAGTTAAAAAAGAAGAAATGTCTGATGAAATGATAAATCAGGCTGAATATGCAAGAGACGTCCGTACACATATCAGCAAAATCAATAGCTCTATTACTAACAATTTGAAGATACTAAATCCTCTAACGCAACCACCGCCACTACCCGCAGCCAGTATTAGATTACCCAAACTGGATCTTCCGTATTACTCTGGAGATATATTAGAATGGAATTCCTTCTGGAAACTGTACGAGGTGTCAGTATACCAGCGGAAAGACTTGGAACCAATTCAGAATTTTTCATATTTACGAAGTGCGCTCACAGGAGAAGCTTCGAAATTAATCTCGGGATTTAAATTTGAGGCCGCCAATTATCCACAAGCTGTAGCTCTTCTCCTATCCACTTATGGAAAGAGAGATGAAATTAAGCATGTTCTGGTGAGAAGATTGCTAGAAATGCAGTCTCCTGCTGCCAATTCAGAATCATTGCAAACTTTCAGAGCTAATTTTGAATGCTCAATAAGATCGCTGGAAAGTGAAAGGCTGGAATTAAATGAACTTTATGTTATTTTGCTCTATACCAAATTGCCTCAAAGCGTGAGTGAGACTGTGAAGCGTAGGTGTGGAGACGATTGGTTGTTATTAGATACCTTTAGGAAATACCTAGAAGAGGAGATTCGCAATCTAAGAACTTTTGTTTCAAGTGATGTAAATAAAACTGAAACTCTGTCTGCATTCACGGTAAATCAATCCCAAGCTGTTAGACCAAAAACCAAGGGAAATGTGAATAAGTCCAGTCATCAGCAATCCACAAGATGTGCTCTTTGTGATAACGAACATTGGTGGACTCAGTGCAAAACTTACGGAGCCAAAGATGAAAGGTTGAATCGTATCAGAGCTTTGTAGTTATGTTTTGTGTGTGCTTCTAAGAAACATTTTAGTGTGGATTGTGACAAATCAAATTGCAATAATGGTTGTAATTTGAGACATCATCGCATCTTATGTGATAGGGACCAAACAACAAAGCAAAGCAAGAATAAACAAAGTGGTGTACAAGTGGGAACACTATCAGTAAATGAGCAGGAGAAACCAAATAAATCAGGTAAGCAATCCATATTACCAACAGCAACAATTCTTCTGAAAGGGAAGAAAGGTCGAATGGTACGACTTAGAGGGCTGTTGGATACTTGTGCCGAGAGGACATTTATTAAAAGATCGGCTCTAGAAAGACTGCAATATAGGTCCAAAGGAATTGAAAAGATTGCCGTGAGAGGTTATCTAGCTATTAAACCTGTTCATGAATACGAGTTGATGAGCATCGCCATACCGCATAAAGGCAAGTTGATAATTATGGACTGTGTAGTGGTGGATGAGCTGCCAGAATATGCGAAGAAATTCGACGTTAAGAAAAGTTTAAAGTTGTTATGTAAAACTAAGATCAGCTTGGCTGATAAAGGTTTTGATTTGCCTGTTGAGGATCAATCAACTATTGAATTGTTGGTAGGGGTTGATAATGTTTATAATATTTTGCATCCAGGGTTCAAAAGGGTTAGAAATTTAATATTGTTGCTGACCATATTTGGTTATGTGGTGTCAGGCACATGTAGTGCTCCCCCCACTAGGGAAACTCAGGTGACAATTTTGAAGCTATCTATACAAACTGAAGGAATTGAAGCTACTCATAATGAAAATCCCAAGACTGATCTGGACGCATTGTGGAGTTTGGATAGACTGGGAATAGATTGCAGTGAGTTGCGAGAACAAGACCAGAGGGTCTTAAAGGACTTTGAGAGCACTATAACCTATTCTGAAATTGATAAACAGTATGTTGTGGCGTTACCATGGAGAACCAATAGATTCAGATTGAAGACAAATTTTGGTTTACCCATGAGTAGACTTCGACGGCAGAGCATCAAGTTTCAGAGGGATGTGGATTACTTGGATCATTATCAGAAAATCTTGCAAGAGCAAGAAGATAGAGGATTCATTGAAAGGGTAATCTATAATAAATCTGATGTGGATTGTCATTACTTGGCACATCATGGAGTGCTTAAAGACAGTGCCACTACTCCAATAAGAATAGTGTTTGATTGCTCATCAAAACAAGGTAAAAATGGTTTAAGCCTGAATGATTGTCTATGGACTGGACCACATGTAACGGCTGATCTACTGAGAGTCCTGCTGCAATTTAGAACTAACACCTTTGCTTGCATTAGTTTTATTGAGAAGGCATTTTTAATGGTACAGTTACGTGAAGAAGATCGCAATTATACGCATTTTTTATGGTTGGAAAATCCAACAGATCCCAATAGTAAATTAATAGTATACAGATTTAGAGTAGTATTATTTGGAGCTACATGCTCACCTTTTCTTCTAAATGCAACCATCAAGCATCGCTTGTCCACTGTGGTCTCGTGGTTACCCCGGGCCAAGACAGTGGATGTAGTGGAAAGACTGAAGAAAGGTTTGTACGTAGATTATTTGCAATCTACGGCTAATGGTGAATCTGAGTTGATGGATTTATATTTTAATGCCAACAAAATATTTGCTCAGGCTCACTTATATTTGAAGGAGTGGGTTAGCAATAGTGAGTCTATACAAACTATTGCTGCTGCTAATCAAATTGAAGCCAAACAAAACCAAATTCATAAAGTATTGGGATTAAATTGGGATATAATTAAAGACGTTTTAACTATCAATCCAACTCATATTAATAGATCGGGTCAAACAAAGAGAGAGATTCTCAGTACCGTTGCCCAAATATACGATCCATTGGGATTGCTTCTCCCTGTTACTATGAAAGCAAGGATATTCTTGCAGAAATTGTGGAAGGAACATCTGGATTGGGACGAACAACTCGCCAACCCGCTACAAGAGGAATGGAGTGAAATAGGCAATGACTTGGAGAAGTGTTTTGAAATATCTTTTCCTAGGAGTGCTAGCCTAGGAACTGGTGATACCTTGCACATATTCTGCGATGCTAGCGAAACTTCATATGGTTGTGTGGCCTATAGAGCAAATGGTAAAAGATCTAATATAATTTTAGCAAAGGGCCGAATGGCGCCCATTATGGAATTGACAATTCCGAAATTGGAACTAATGGCATTGTTGCTAGGAGCAAGAATGACAAAATTTATTATTGACTCCTTTGATGAGAAGGAATTTAAACAATTATATGTCTGGTCAGACAGTAAAGTCGCCCTTAGCTGGATTGTGTCCAGTAATGTTCTGCCTGTGTTTGTGAGAAACAGAGTAATTGAGATTAACTCTTTGATTCCGGGGTCAGTCCTGTCTTACGTACCGTCGTCAGAAAACCCCAGTGATTGGTTGACACGGGGAAAGAGTGCTAAGGTGTTAGTAAAGAACTCCTTTTGGTGGGAGGGACCCCCTTGGTTAAAAAATCACACTATGCCAATTGATAAGTCATGGGTTGGGTGTACACATATACAAGGTGAACAGGACATTGTGGTCAATGTTGTAGGGGACATAGATGCAACACGCCTGCTGGATTGGGAAAGATTCCCAAGGTCTTTAAGACCAAAGCTTGGATAATGCGATTTGTAAAGAATTGCAGACTAGAAACCAATGACAGAAAAACTGGTAGTTTGACTCTGGAAGAGTTACAAGAAGGAAAGGTCAAAACAATTGTTCTCGTGCAGAGAGATTATTTTCCAGAAGAATATAAAGCCCTGAAAAGGGAGGAAACAAACACAAAATTGACATTAATTTGCCAGTTGAATCTGTTTTTGGATAATAATGTAATGAGATGTAGAGGCAGGTTGGAACATGCAACACTGCCTGAAGAAGTCAAATTTCCTACTTTACTGGCAAAGGGTTGTGTTCTAAGTAAGTTGTTAATAAGATGACATCATGTGATGCAAGCGCACATGGGGGTGAACGCTACTATAGCTAGTGTAAGACAGGAGTTCTGGATACCACAGCTGCAACAACTGGTCAAGAGCGTGTTACATCATTGCGTGATCTGTAAGAAAGTTCAAGGAAAACCATATAAAACTGATATAATGCCCCCATTGCCGGAATTCAGGGTACAACGGAAACAACCTTTTACGTTACTGGGGTGGATTACACGGGGCGTTATGAATAAAAGAAGGGAAGCAAAATCCGGAGAAGTTGTATGTCATACTATTCACATGCCCGATCACTAGGGGTATACATCTGGAAGTAGTCAGAAAT
>NC_090729.1:18964896-18969896 GCF_036898095.1 Palaemon carinicauda | reverse complement strand
CTAATGTATTCATGAAAAAATGATGTACTTCTGTAGGATATTCCTTCTTAGAATTAAGAGGTAGCCCTCTGGATGTAAATCCTAAATATTATAACAAATACTTAAAATGTGTATAAAGTTCAAAAAAAAAATTGTGTCATTTAATCTATTCCTACTGGAAAACCATTGTCAGTTTCATAATAATCTATAAATTACAAATTATCAGAATATTTAGGAATTTTCTTTTTCTACTATCTTACGTATTTCTTTCTCAGCACATAGAGATAGAAGCACGTTAAACCAAATATCTAAATCCAATAGCCATAATATTTTATAGTTTACTCTCCCCTTTTTTTTTTTTTTTTTTTTTTTTGGTACATGGATTCCATAATCGGCAAAAGTTCGTGCCACTGTTGTGACCTTATTGGATGTACTAAAACAAGAAAAGCAACAGATTGGTCAATATTGGACAAATACGAATTTCTTGTCTACGATATCTATATGGAATCAGAGATGGTAGCTCTAGATGAGTGTCTCGGATACAGCAATATGAAAAAAGTAAAGTGAGGAATTTCATTTCAGTCTAAATTCATATATATCAGATACATTATATCAACGATAAAGTAGCCTTGCGTAGTTTTGAAATAAGCTCATTGCTGAATTGGCATACAGGAATTTAAAAAACATCAGACCAGAGACAGGTATAAATGAAAATAGACGGGTAATAATGTAAGATGGTCTAACCCTTTCATGAAACAATAATGATTGATGAAAAAATAAAATTTTTATGTTGAGGTCATCATCTTTTGTTGATCACCCAGAGTTTTCTCCGGATGGGGGCTTTTTTTGATAAGATGGAATAGCCCCCAAATGTTGAGGTCTTGTGCAATGATGATACTTTGATTATGCTGAAATATACGTATCAAATGGGCTTGATGTTATGTAAATTTACCTACTTCTTCTTTATATTTTTTTGTCCTTTACAATCGAACTTTTTTTTTTTTATCTTCATTCTGATATATAATTTTTCTATTATAGTAGGAGATGCTACTTTTCAGTTTATATACAATTATAATAATAAAACCTAGGATTATATTAATTAAGAGCAAATTACACTTTACTGCTAACATGTAAAGCCTGAATAATTGGCAACTGAATTAAAATATAATTACCTTACACGTTTCACAGAATACCAAGGCTCCATTAAACTCATTGCGATAAAATTAGTGTTACATTTGCATTTACCTCTCATTTTCTATCGTGTTTAAACGCAGAAATTCAATTACCCGAAGTATCTAGTGATGCCGAAAATGACGAACCCTTCTCACGATCTACTTTAGTACTCCTGGAGCCAAGGGGTGTTCGCATGCTAAAAAGGGCCCCTAGGTTACTCACTATTTTCTGAAAGAACATCACCTGGGGCATCATTTAAGCGAGGGTAGACATTCTGAAACCCGGCAGTAATCTTGCTAGGGATGGTTTTGTAGCTATTGACCATACTAAAAATTTCTGCCAAAAATTGGAGTAGGAGAAATTAAAATCTTAATAACTCAGTAAAGAAATAAGCTCTTTGCATGAAATACCCATCAAAATGTAGATTATAGAGCATGCTACAAGATGAAAGTAAGAAATATTAAAATATGTCAAGGTCAAGGTCACCAGAGCTCAACCAATGACGTAATTTGACACTTGCTCAAAATCTGGGCCTCTAAAAACTTAAAATTAATCCAGAACACAGTTGTAAACTAATTTATTCTTTTATTTGTAGATTCTAGTAGAGTACTACATAGGATAGTTTTTAAAAATTATTTGAAGAAAAAAAACACACACTTTAGCCCTTTTATTTTCAAGTCAAAATATCGAGAAAAATGGCAAAAATGCGATTTTTCAAAATTTTATGCTAGTTATGTTGGCTGTTTGAAAGCGTATCAAAAGAGATTAAAGCAGCCCCCAAATATTTAAACAGCACATTATTAAATAGTAAGAAACCTATCATAATGTCATAATGTCTAAAAACCTGTCTTTTAACCCTCTCAGGCCCAAGACGAAAATATTTCAAAATCGGAAAAGTGCCATTTTTAAACTAACAATTTGATATGATGAATCGTTCAAATAATCAAAGGAAATTAGTTGCCAGTGACATATGGTTATCATGCAGAACCCTTAGGGGTAAAACCAAACTATTAAAAACATCCTCATTGCAAACACTGACGTTTCGCAACCCAGGAAAAATTCTTTTATGAAAGTGGAGCTGACATCTAAACCACCATTTAATGTGATTAAATCTATTCTGTATGATGACCTATCCTACATTCTTGCACCCCTTGCCTGAAGCTTGGCATTGACAGTAAGGGCAGCACCTGATGCCACGCTTCTCGCAGGAACAACGTTTCGTTGCACATGAAGTGCATGTGCATGGCATAGGAAAGTCAGGTGGCATCAATATTTGATCCCGCACTGGACGCAATAGGCCATCCTGCTCAAAGAAACCAAAGTCTATGGGATCAATATGTGGATTATCCAAACAGTGTGTCTGCATGTATGACCCCATAGACAGCCCTTTGGATATGGCCTCTAGATCAATCTGCTTGTTGATGGAAGGTCTAGGATTGTTTTGGAACTGTGGTGAAATACATGGTATCGCAGGTGGTCCATTGTTTGACAATCACCTGGAGCTTTCAATGGATACACTGCACCAGAAATTTTTCCACTAAGGTGAAATCTGTATCATATGGATTCCGGGCAGAGTTCTGGAGAATTTTCTCAGGCTTGGCCTTCAAAGCCGCTGTTTTCGTTCCAATTTACTTGTTGAGTCGCATCCAGTCAGCTGATGAAGCGGGATGATAACTTTGCACTTCTCGGGGCCCATTCTAGTTGCCTACGTAAGGAGGGGAATATATCTTGTGGTGGTTGCAACGCCAGCCTTTATCCACAGTTCCTTTAAACCATGTGCCTTCATAATACTCCAGTGATGCAATCCTAGAACTACCACATTAGAAAGGAGAACAAACTTGTTCTGCCTCGCAGTTGGTAGCATCAAGCGCATGTGGGATTGTTCTCACATCGACTTCTTCAATGTTCAGGTCCAACGCTGGTACAGGGGTTGGGTCACTGCCATTGAAAATGCCCTGACATGGGTCAATATTGGGTGAGAATCCAATTCCACTCAAAACAATATCTGTCATTGGCCTTGGGTGTGCTAGTACATAGTTTCTCATGAGTCCCTGGAGTTTTGACTTGTTTGTAGAAGATGCCCAGAAAGCGTCCATAGAAACTGGAAGTGGTGTCTCTTCACAAATGACATTCAAATCAATTGGACCGCAACTTAGTCTTCTCTGACGTTCACTGTCTTTTATGGAGCCTTCCACGTATGTATCGAAGACAAAGTCAATACGTTTAGAATCTTTACTCAGTCCATATGCCATCTGTAGGAACCGTGCACAAAGATCTCCAAGCGTCTTCAAAAATGATGTCTTCATTTGGCGTAAACAACACATCACATCAACGAGGCTAGCAGTTTTTACTTTTTTCCATTCATCTGGAGGCGTATAGTCTTTCTTCTTGTCTAAATGCTCATCTTCTAAGCCTTTGCAAAGTCCACTTTTATTTGGCTTTGACATAAGTCCATTCTCATCAAACAGGTAGCTTTCCTTAATTAAGTCATGCCTCAGCAGTTCCTTCCATATCATAGTTTCTCACTCTAGCAATGTCAAATATCTTTTGAGCTTTAGCAAGTTTTTTGCTTCCCTGTTTTCCAACTTGCTGCTTTCCTTTCTCTGGTTTCATTGATTTGAATGTCTTTAAATTATTCCTGTGGATTGGGTCAAACAGTGATTTTTCTTTTTTGACCAAACGTTCACGGCGGAATTTGTCATAGAGATCGCTTGATTTTTTCCTGAAATTCAGTAGGTCGTCACAGATTTCACTGGACACAATTTCCTTGGTAAGAATGTTGTGCAACTTTAGCTGCTCCACATGAATGTCTACTTCAGATACGCCTACTGGGTTTTCATTCTGTTTGATGTATTCTATTACATCACGAGCTAACATTTCAGAGTTCAACGTAGCCGAGACATTCAACTTAGGACCAACTGTAAGTTCAGTACTTGGGACTGAAACACCAATGATCTGCCGTTGAATATTGACCACTGCCAACATTTCATGGTATATTATCTCCCATTAAGCAACAAATTTCTTCTTCTTGGTACTACCTAAGATTCCACTGGCACTCTTCTGTGACCTATTGATGGCCTGTTCTAGGCACATGTCAGCTCCAATCGCATTGAACTTTCCAGGAGTCCTCTTTATGCTGAACTTTCCGGCAGCAAACTTCTCATACACGTCTGGCGCATCCTTCTGCAGTCTCCGCATATCCTCCAAGTAGACTGATGCCCATCGTAATAGTTGGTGCGGTCACATCCTGCAAAGATTGGCAGGGCGGTCTGGATGCTTTGAAGGTGTAACTGCTAGTTCCCCTCCCGGTCTGTTCTGACGAGGTCCTTAAGGATAGAAACCATCTCAATGAATGTATCCCAGAAGGCGAAGGTCTGAGTTATTCCGTAGATCTAACCGAAAGGCATTGAAGTCATTGATCATGCGTGAGGAGTTATCTACGAATCTATCAAGAAGACGTTTGCTCTGCTCTCTGTCTTTCTTAAACACTCCATCTTTTAGTAGCTTCAGCATCTCCAGTTCATCCATGTAAGCTGATGTACCCTTACACCGAAAGAACCTCGCCCACTGACATTAATTTTTAATGTGTATGCAATTTATCTATGTACATGTATGTTATGTATATATGTGTATGTATAATGTACACCTAAGATTTTGAAATGCAATGCAACATCTTCTCATCTCTTCACATCATATGCCCAATGGCTTTAAATTACATGAAATAGTAAGAGAGTACCCACTCAAGGAAGGCTACATGATGTATTTTAATCTAATCTATCCATCTATATGTATTCACCTAGAAATGCACGATTTCCATGAAAGAAACTTAGGGACTCTGATGAGTGGCT
>NC_090729.1:18961793-18964396 GCF_036898095.1 Palaemon carinicauda | reverse complement strand
AATCACTAAAACGACTATCAAAGGCCTCTCGTAGTAAAATGATTTTTTCAATGTATTCTGTAACGTTGGTATATGATTAAGGTATTATATATGTCTAAAATCTAACACATATATAGAAATGGTGTATTTTGAATAATTAAAGAAAAAAATGCAGGGCATAGTTGAAGGTCCCCTTAAATTATTTTTGTATTTTTTTCGAGTAATCAGTAGTATTTTTCGTATTATTTTTTTTTATGAGTGGGCTTGGTTTTTTAATTATCTCTTGGGTATAGTGCGCCACTTGTAATCGTGCAATGCGCCACTGTTGGCGCAAGCGCCATAGGTTGGCCACCCCGATCAAGCTTATAATTGGCAATATTATGTGATATTGAAAACCAATGTCGATGAGACAACAATAAACAAATACTAATCGATACATCTCATTTAGTTTCGAGAATGGAAACGAAAAAATGATGCTTCCAAAGGCAAAGGCGTTTCCGAAGACATATTCCATATATATTACGTGCGTCACTAAACGTAATCGCTATGGGATTAATTAAATTTTGAGTAGATAAGAGCAATTTAGTAATGTAGATTACAAAGGGAGAAATCTACGTCATAGGTTGCCGGTGTTTTTGGATCTGAAAATGAATTGGTTCCTTTTGTTTCATTTATGTAGTTTTAGGAACTATACAATGAAATCGACATTTCATCAACCGTTAGAAGAGGCTTTAAGTCTGCCGTAAAGAGAGAGAGAGAGAGAGAGAGAGAGAGAGAGAGAGAGAGAGAGAGAGAGTGAGAGTAATCATCTATATTTTTGCATTTTTATGATGTATGGAATATGTCTTCGACAAAAATATTTTGTAAATATTTCCTTTTACGAAGTTTAAGGATCTTTCATATGAATGTGTGCGTGTGCACGCGCCTGTGTGCGTGTGCGCGCGCCTGTGTGCGTGCGTGTGTGTGTGTGTGTATGTGTGTGTGGGTGTGTCTGTTTGTATGTGCCTATGCTTTTTTTTTCTCTATATACTGTATAAGAATATAATCGGCTTTGATTTCAGGAAAATAGAGATACTTATAGAAAACATTATTTCCTCGATTAAATGTACCATATATATATACATATATATATATATATATATATATAACGAGAGAGAGAGAGAGAGAGAGAGAGAGAGAGAGAGAGAGAATCTATATATGTAGAGTATACTGACTTCTTATTACTCAGATAAAAGGGTTGGTCAATTTCATTTATTTGGTGGTGATCTTGAAAAAAATGTAGATGAGAGAGAGAGAGAGAGAGAGAGAGAGAGAGAGAGAGAGATGGTAATGGTATCCATATACTGTGGACTTACGTTTGAGATTAGTTAAAAATTTAAAAAACTGCATTAGGTTAGAGTTGATTGATGTTCATCATTATTTATATTTGCTTAGTGTAAATATAATGACGCTTCTTTTCTATAACTTACCCCAAGTGGAGGTGGGTGACATGTCCGTGCGTCTATCATTATCGGAAATGTTTTACCGTCTTAGTTTCCTTCCAGGTCTCGACTCTTTTTATATTTGAATGAAAATATTATATTGATTGCCTAGGAATTACTAATATCCATAGAATAAATGTGGGAAAGGGCGGTTTGAATGGTGTTGCAAGGCCATCTGTGACTGCTTATGAAGTAAGCAAATACTTTATCTAAATCACACCATCCTGAAGCTTTAAAAGACTGAAAATGAACTCATTGGCCAACGCAAAAAGAAAAAAAAAATTCGTTAAAGAATTGAATATGATCTGAAAATAACCTTTCATAATTATCGAGAACCCAATAACAATTTAATGATGTCAACACGTGAAATATATTACATATCTAATTATGAAAAACCTCTAAAGACACAAACTTAGGCTTTTAAAGTTTTGAAGTACATAAAACAAATATGCGGATACAGAATAGGTACAACGAATTATTTATGATAGTTTTCTTATGGAAAATTTTGATTCATAAACAACATTTTTGTTCGTAAAAATTAATGTTTAAGTTTATATATATTTGAAAATAAGTATAGAAATGAAACTATTCGTTAAGCACAATATTTTTTTTTTCTTATCTTTTTTTCACATTGATTGAGCTAAAATCTCGTTATAGATGACTTGGGAATCAGGAAATTGTAAACTTGCTATATAATATCCGTGTATTAATAAATTCAGGATTACTTTCCTCAATAAACCACATTCAAAAGCTGTTGATTAGGAATGGCTACCTCTTCTGTTACTTTTAAAAGTATGGTAATTGATCACGACAATAAAGATAAAACCTGGAATTGATTCCAGATTCCAGGGTATAATCTTTCGCTGACATTGTACGGAAAGAAGTAATGGCTACTTCAGCCTCTGCAAATGGGAAGTTTTGGCGTCTATTGTCATGAAGTCCACGGTCAAAATTTCTGATTATTTTCTTAAAAAAAGCTCTCTTATATATTAGTGCTTTGTCAACCTCTACTAAGAATCTAATTTTCTTATTTTTTTCTATTTTGTGTTTTTATACCAAACTATTGAAACTTTCATCCACTTATCATAAAGAGCCATCAATACCCTGACCGACGCCCATAGAATTTTCTCGATAATATTCTAA
>NC_090729.1:18934293-18956793 GCF_036898095.1 Palaemon carinicauda | reverse complement strand
TATGAACCAAGAGCCCCAAGATATGAGGCCTTTCAACCCAAATCTGCACATTTAGAGCCCAACTACAAAGAATGCATCTATAATGCCAGGGGTTGGTGCATATATGGGGATAATTGCAGGTATACACACAAAAATAAATATGAAGGCGAAAGAGCAAATATAATAGAAAAGTTGGATTTTTTAATGGTAGAATTCCGGGAAATGAAGAAAAGAACATCATATCAGAACAGGAAGGAAGCATGGGAGAATCCATATTATTACCAATATTGAATAATGGGGATGAAACACAAACCATAATAGTGATGAATGCACAGGGTTTAGTCACGAGTAACTCTAAAAGGAAAATAGAGTTCTTAGAAGAACTAACCCAAATTGAAAAAATAGATATATTAAATATAAGTGAAACATGGTATTCCCTAGAGACTGGCAGTGATGACCAGATAAAGGGTTTCCAAACTTATAGATCAGACAGAAAAAATAGGAATCAAGGGGGAACCGCAATATATGGAAGAGACATAAATCAAGGAAAAGTCTGTGAAAAAAAAAGCAACACAGAATGTAAATTGATTGCGGTAGAATTTGAATTTGAAAAAATAGTGAATATTGTAGTTTACAGACCCCCAAACACTAAGGAGTTTGACATAATAATAGAAAAAATAGATGATATATGTAGAAACCATAAAGACTGGAATATACTCCTTTCCAGAGATTTTAACTTTCCTTTCGGGGATTGGAAAGAACGGATAGAAGAAAGTGGTTGTATGTATACATATAAAAAAGAGAGTAATAGTAGCGCAGAAGATAAGAGGCAATTTGAAAAGCTTCAAGATATGCTATTAGAACATAATATGCAACAAATAAACCACATTCCAACAAGAAAGGAAAATGTCCTAGATCTAGTATTTGTGAATGAGGTGAATTATGTTAAAGAAATAATAGTGTATAACACGGGAATTTCAGACCACAATATCATAGAATTGATAGTCCATTCCAAAGCAAGTGATCGCAGAATTAATAAAAGCACAAAACTTTGGGAAGGATATGGAAAATATAATTTTTACAGTAGGAATATGAAGTGGTCAAAAATAAATGAAGAACTGAATAAAGAATGGAAAAATGTATTTGTAAATGATAATATACAGGTAAATACGGACATACTGTACAAAATACTGGAAAAAATTGTTGAGAAATATGTACCGAAAAAAAAAACAATAAACAAAAGCCGTGCATACCAAGAGACAGAAGGATCTTATTTCAGAAAATTAGAAAGTGGAAGAAAAATCTTGCAAAAGAAAAAAATGTGTGGAAAATGAGGGAAATAAAATGTAAGATAAAAAATGCAGAACAAAAGATTATACAGTCGAAAGAAATTGAAAAAAGGGACTTAGAAGAAAGGACACTTCAAAATATAAAAAGAAACCCCAAAGTACTTTACTCCTATGCAAAAAAGATGAATAAAGGGAGAGTAGAAATAGGCCCTCTAAGAATTGAAGAACGGCTAATGAATGAAAAAAAGGAAATATGCAACATATTAGCAGAAAAATATAAGAGTGAGTTCACGCCAAGAATTGCGAATGAGAATAATGAAACAGAAATGAGAGAAGAAAATGTTGAATATCTAGTGGATATAAATATTAATGAAGCCAATATTGTCAAGGCTATAAACAAAATTAAAAATGGATCTGCAGCCGGACCAGATGAAGTTCCAGCGATTTTGTTAAAAAAAACTGCAAACACTATCGCGAAGCCGCTTGCAATACTGCTAAGACAAAGTGTAGATATGAGCGAGATATATGTTAAACATAAATTAGCTTATATAACCACTATCTTCAAAAGTGGATCAAGACTAGAGGCAAGCAATTATAGACCTGTTAGTCTAACATCACATATTATGAAAGTGTATGAGAGGGTAACAAAAAAGAAAATAATGAACCATTTGGTTAAAAATAATTTGTTTAATATGGATCAACACGGTTTCGTGCCTGGAAAAAATACACAGACCCAACTGATAGCACACTAAGAAAACATATACAAAAATATGATAAATGAAAAAGACACAGATGTGATCTATCTAGATTTTGCAAAAGCCATTGACAAGGTAGACCATAACATATTGGGGAAAAAAATGAGAAAGCATAATATTGTGGGAAAGATAGGAAAATGGGTAAAAGAATTCATGCAAAACAGAAAACAGATAATGGTTGCAAATGACGAGAAAACAGATGAAGCCCAGGTAATATCTGTGTGCCACAAGGTACGGTATTAGCTGCACTGCTGTTTGTTATTATGATCTCAGACATAGACTGTGATGTTGAAAACTCCGTAGTGAGAAGTTTCGCCGATGACACAAGAATAAGTAGAGAAATTACTTGTGATGAAGATAGGAACTCACTACAAAGAGATCTAAACAAAATATATGAATGGGCGGAGATAACTAGGATGGTATTTAACTCCGATAAATTCGAATCAATAAATTATGGAAACAGAAAAGGAATGGTGTATGCATACAAGGGACCTAATAATGAGACAATCACAAACAAGGAAGCAATTAAAGACCTTGGTGTAATAATAAATAGGAATATGTTATGCAACGACCAAGTAGCAACACTGTTGGCTAAATGTAAAGCAAAAATGGGAATGTTATTCAGACACTTTAAAACAAGAAAAGCTGAATACATGATTATGCTTTACAAAACTTATGTACGTAGTACACTCGAGTACTGCAATGTGATATGGTACCCACACTACCAAAAGGATATTGCGCAAATAGGGAGTGTACAAAGGTCCTATACAGCTAGAATAAAGGAAGTTAAGGACCTTGACTACTGGGAAAGACTGCAATTCTTAAAACTATACAGTCTAGAAAGGAGAAGAGAATGCTACATGATAATACAAGCATGGAAGCAAATAGAAGGAATTACTGAAAACATCATGGAGCTTAAAATATCAGAAAGAGCAAGCCGAGGTAGATTAATAGTGCCAAAAAATATCCCAGGTAAACTAAGAAAGGCGCACAGGACATTAATCCACTACGCACCAGCATCGATAATGCAGCGAATATTTAATGTGTTGCCAGCTCATCTAAGAAACATATCAGGACTGAGCGTAGATGTGTTTAAGAATAAGCTCGATAAATACCTAAGATGCATCCCAGACCATCCAAGACTGGAAGATGCAAAAAACACCGGAAGATGCATTAGCAACTCTCTGGTGGATATACGAGGTGCCTCACACTGAGGGACCTGGGAGAACCCAAACAAAAAATAAGGTAAGGTAAGGCTCTCTCTTTAGCATCTTACAAGTATATATATATATATATATATATATAGTTATGTGTGTGTGTGTTTTGCGTGTATATGTCTGTGCGTTTGTGAATTTATACATGCGTTTGTACAAATACATGAATATAAAATATATGCAAATATATAGGAATATATATATTTATATGTAAAGTATATATATATATATATACATATATATATATATATATATATACATATATATGTATATATATATATATATATATATACATATATATGTATATATATAAATATATATATATATATATATATACATATATATATATATATATATATATATAAATATATATATATATATATATATATTTGTATGTATATACACATATATTCATGTTTCTATATATATATATATATATATATGTATGTATATACACATATATTCATATTTCTATATATATATATACTGTATATGTATATATATATATATATATATGTATATATATATATATATATATATTGTATATTATTATTATTATTATTATTATTATTATTATTAATATTTTTGTTATTATTATTACTTCCTAGGGTACAACCCTTGTTGGAAAAGCAGGATGCTATAAGCCCAGGGGCTCCAACAGGGAAAATAGCCCAGTGAGGAAAGGAAACAAAGAAAAATCAAATATTTTAAGAACAGATACAACATTGAAATAAATATTTCCTATATAAACAATAATTTTTTCTACCAAAACAAAAGGAAGAGTAATAAGATAGTATAGTGTGCTCAAGTGTACCATTAAGCAAGAGAAATCTAATCCAAGACAGTGGAAGGCCATGGTAGAAAGGCTATGGCACTACCCAAGAATAGAGAACAATGGTTTGATTTTGAGTTTGAGTTTCCTTCTCCTAGAAGAGTTGCTTACCACAGCTAAAGAGTCTTCTTCCCTTACTAAGAGAAAAGTAGCCATTGGACAATTGCAGTGCAGTAGTTAACCCCATGAGAGGAAAATAATTGTTTGTTGATCTTTGTGTTGTCAGTTGTATGAGGACAGAGGAGAATATGTAAAGAATAAGCCAGACTATTCTGTGTTTTTATATATGTTTAGGCGAAAGGAAAATAACCGTAACCAGAGAGAATTATCTAATGTACAGTAGTACTCTCTGGCCAGTCAAAGGACCCATAACTCTCTAGCGGTAGTATTTCAACGGGTGGCTGGTGCCAAAATATAATATATATATGTGTGTATATACAGTATGAATGTAAAGTATTAATACATATATATGTGTGTACAAACATACACAGATACATATCCGCATATATATATATATATATATATATGTGTGTGTGTGTGTGTGTGTGTGTGTGTGTTTGTGTGTGTATATATACATATATAAATTCATTTTAATAGTTCTCGTTTCCTTTTTATTTCAGTGTGACTGTTTTGCTACGCCACTTTTCAGCAACCGTTACTTTTTTATGCCATCCTTTGACACACAATGAAACTTTAAAAATTTCATAAATTTTTCACTTTTGAACTTTCATTTTTTTTTTTAATATGCAGTGGAAAAGGCATTCCAAAAACGTGCACCCTCGATTCGCGTAATTTTATTTTCCTAAAATTACACGACTACTTTTCCATTAAATTGTCATTAAACACATTATATGCTTTAAAATAAAGATCTGATTAACGGAAAACCATGAATTTTCTCTTTCTCGACTTTCTCCCTCTCTGAAGTTGCAGTTATTTTTATCTTTCATTTTTGGATTTTTAAACGAAATTTCTTAGTTGACAATATTTTCCAAGAAACATATTATAACAGTCTAAGTTTGGGTGGTACTGTATGGTGCTAGACCTAATTCAAGAGACCATGAGAAATTCTACTTTCCGAGAGAGAGAGAGAGAGAGAGAGAGAGAGAGAGAGAGAGGGAAGACTACCCTTAAATCTCCTATGACCAATTATAGAGATTGAATTGCTTTTACAAGTTCTAGCAATTTTTGAATAGATTTTTGATTTATAGAAAATCTTGAGATTGAATAATTATATCATTCTTCTTGTAATAGAGACAAGAAACAAATGTAATTTTCCTGTGGATATTTGTTCGCCATATCATTTTATTCCATGCATTTCTGTATTAGGAAACTGTTATTTTTTCTCAGAATCTAGGGAAAGCCAGATGGGACTGATGTAGTGGTGAATTTGTAATAAAAATATATTCTTTTTTGTTAACAGATTTTCGTTTTTTATAAGCTTTCCATATTATTCTATGTTATGACTTTTATTTTTGCATAACTCTGTTACCACCTCGAGTCAGTTCGCTATTTTTTTTTGATAAATTAGGTTAAACACTTCTACAAAACTGATTCACTACTTTCTCAATCATTCAGTCAAATATCTAATTCTGTCATTGATTTTACCCCCATCCCTCGACCATGTTCAGAAAATAAAGATATTTCATCTTCATACAAAAGTGAATATTACTAACCAGCACTATCACCTCAACAAATATCTTGTATGGTGTACTGAAAAGCTGAATTGATTAGAAAGGCCAGTACTAGAAATACTCTAGAGCTACACCGGAAATTTCAATATTCACAAAAATGCCATTTATATGCGTAATGCATTGTCAATAATAGCTTTTCACACTTTTCGACTCACTTAGAATGTGTAGAGGTGCGCTACCACGAGAGTCATAGAGATAAGGTTATGCACGAAAGCTTCATACACGTACCACAGTCTGTTGGTAAAAAGTAAAAGAAAATGTTGGTATTCTTACTTCAGAATTCATGCTTATACCCTGGAGGGTTTAACATACTGATGGCATCACTTCCAATTAAGAAGAAAAAAGAAATATAGATTATGATTAAAGCTAAAAATAAATTCTTTCATTTCTTCTCAACGAAAAATTACGTGATTGCCAGTAGTAATGGCAAGTGTCCAAACTCCATGCAAAGGAATCAAGGGCGATTGTTATTCGATTATGAATGATAGGGTAAATTGCCATTTTCTATGTTTTTTCAGCGCCTGATTATAAGATATGTAATTTTCTAGAACACACAATTCATATTGCGACAACAACATTATTCATAATGATATAAATAATGTTGAATACATTAAATAGGGTCTAATTGTAAAAAAGGATTGAGCTCCAAGTTTCTTTTAATATTGCCTAATTGATGTCAGAGTCAGAGGTAAACACAGAAAAGCTTTAATTCCCTGAAACCGAAAATCTAAACCAGCAAAGCATATTATTTTACCGTTTGCTGTAAAGACACTTACAGGAAATGTTGAATTGATACGGACACTTAATCGGCTTGGTCACAGCGTTTCATACACACAGGTTGAGGAAATTGACACAGCCCTGTGTTTGCAAAAGCTGGCATTATCTGAGGGGGAAGTTGCACTACCAAGGGACATACATAAAAATGTCTTCACAACATTAGCCTGGGACAATATTGATCGACTAGAAGAAACAGTCAGTGGTAGGGGCACATCTCATCGAGTTAATGGCATAGCAGTTCAAAGCAAAGCTACCATTCCTCATCAGGCCAAAAAAGCTATGCCCAGTCTTGAAAGAACAAAGAAAAGGAGTATTGACATGGATCCCAAACTGCTACCAATCTACAATGCCGGAGAACGCGTTGGTCCACCTCTTATTCAAACCAAGGAACGAGATTATGGACTGATCCTTGAAAAGTCAAAGGAAAAAAAAATATGTGTGGCTACTTACCCGACTGTGTTACCCGGACAATCAAATGGTTAGTAGCTGGACTGGCTTCAATATTTGGATCCGCAATGATATTGTAGTGGTGCAGGATACTGTCGGCTATCTTCCTACCATCAATGCGCCTGCCACACAGTTGTCAACAGTCAACGAAATACTCAGCAAATCGATGGGCATCAAGACTTGCCTTAATATCAATTCAATTGTATATGTGTTTGACCAGCCCATCTACGCTAAAGCAACAGAAATCGCATGGAAACACCAAGATAGGTTCAAAGATATCATTCTCAGGTTGGGCGTCTTCCACACTATTTGTACTCACCTGTCAATAATCGGAAAAAGATTTCAAGATGCAGGACTTAGAGACCTGTGTGTCGAAGCAGGGGTCATTGCTGATGGCTCAGTAGCTGGTGTTCTGGAAGGCAGGAAATATAACCGTGCTGTCAGGCTCCACAAATTGCCGTATGAAGCGTTCATGAGGCTTGCTTGGAAGGGCTTTCTTCCATGGCTGAAAGATAAATACAGTGAAGACAGGGAGAGTTTAGCAGAAGCCATAGAAGCAATTGAAAGCCTAAGCGAGGACATTTCTAAAGAGACATTCCAAGAAGTACCAGGTAACAAGTCATGCATTCATATATTGAAGCGCTTCAGTGTCTACCTGGATTACCTGCGAAAAGAAAATTGAACTCTTTCAGAGTTCTGGATGGCGTATATTGACATGGTCGAAATCCTGCTAGGTTTAGTTCGAGCATCAAGGGAGGGAGACTGGCTGTTGCACCTGGCATCAATTCGAGATATGATCCCCTGGTGCTTCGCATACGACAAGTTAAATTATGCACGTTATCTCCCGTATTATTATGCGCAGATGTCACGACTAGATATAGACCATCCAGATGTTTATGAACATTTTATTCAAGGTGGTTTCTCAGTTCAGCTTGGGTCCAAAAATCCCTTTGGAAAAATTCCAGTGGATCAAACCATCGAAGAAACGGCGAACAAGGACACACAGACCTCTGGGGGGACCAAAGGATTCAGTCTTAAGCCAGAGGCCGTCAGCAGATACTACCTTACATCAGAATACAGGAGTTCATATCTGAGACAGCTAAGACACATGGTAGGTAACGATTCTTCCTCAAAGGTCTGTCACTCAGACTTACAAATGCCTAGAATTAAAAAAAGATGAAGCTGACGTGAAAGCCTTTGTAGAACTAATGGAGAAAAGTTGGATAGATCCAATAAGTCAAGGTCAAAAGGATTTGGTCTGCTTATCTACGGGTGTCCTGGTACCACCTGATATAGAAAGCGACCTTCTCAGAGCTCCTAGTATTGGAGAAGAAGCCTACAAGAAATTTAAGGAGGATCGTTTAGAGACTCATCCGCCCTCAACTAAATTCCATGATACAATGAAGAAACAGAATCTAAAAAGTTTCTCACATATAAAGAAAAAGCAACACAGCAATAAGACAACCAATAAGGAAATGATTTTGAAAGCAGACAAAAACTTGTTTGGCCATATGATAATTGTCGCTGAAAGTTAGACAACTGTGCATCAAAGATGTTCTTGCACATCCACTGGGGCCTTTGCCATGGCCTCTGTCAAATACTGATGGAACTTTGCGAAAAACAAACAAAGCCGCCCTTGCCCGGGAATTGGAAAAGAATACTACATCAGCTGAAACTATGCCAGAGCCATCAGTATGTATAATTGATGGAATGAGCCTGGTTCAGAAAATGAAAGGTGATGGAAAAACCTTCGTGCAGCTTGCCGATTCTGTGCTTGCTCAGGTTTTTCAAGAAGGTGCCCACAGTAAACGAATTGATATCGTGTTTGATGTGTATTGGGAAACATCAATAAAAAATGCAGAAAGGTGTAACAGAGGTTCTGCTGGTGCCACACAGTGAAAGAACATTGCACCTGGTCATACCATTCTTCAATGGAGAAAGTTTCTGTGCAGCTCTGAAAACAAAATGCGTCTTATAGAGTTTTTTGTAGAGCAATGGAAGCAGCCTGCAAATAGAATTAAGGTGAATGATAAGTATCTATATACAACCTGTGGGGAAAGGTGTTATCTGCTGACCAAAGATAATTTCAGTGAGATTGAATCGCTGAACTCAACACAAGAGGAAGCTGATACAAGGGTCTTCCTACATGCAAGCATGCATCTGAAGATGGATATAGATCTGTCATTATCACTGCAGAAGATACTGATGTCCTCATACTGAGTCTTTCGTTCAGTAGTGTGATACAATGCCCATTATATCAGAAGTGCAGGACAAGTAACCGTACTCGATATATAGATATAACAAAACTTGCAAGTGCTATTGGAGAAGATGTCTGTCAGAGTCTCATAGGCTTACATGTTCTCACTGGTTGCGACACGGTTAGTGCATTTGCTGGTCATGGCAAGCTAAGTGCACTAAAGCAATTGAAAGCAAAGGAAACCTACCAACAAGCCTTCAAGCATCTTGGTGAAGCATGGGATGTATCGTCAGAACTGTTTGAACAGCTTGAAGACTTTGTTTGTCGAATGTATGCATCTTCCTCCACCACCTGTGATGTCAATGAGCTGCGTTATTATATCTTCTGTGCGAAACGTGGAAAGGTGGAGTCTAGCCAGCTTCCACCATGCAAGGACTGTCTCTACATGCACGTTCAAAGGGCTAACTATCAAGCAGCTATTTGGAGGCGCTCACTTAGTAGCAAGCCAGCAGTTCCAAATCCCAACGGTCATGGGTGGACCTCAGACAATGGGATTCTCACCATAGAATGGATGAAAGGATCGCCGGCACCAGATGCTGTGTTGCAACTAATGTCTTGCCAGTGTGTTCGTGAATGTAAACTTCCAGGCTGTACATGCCTGACAAACGGACTAAAATGTACTGATATGTGTAGGCTTCAAACATGCTCCAATCAGAACATCGATGAAGCAGAAGATGTGGAAGTTGACCTGGATGACTCGGACGATGATTCTGATGATGATAAAAATGATTAAAACTGATATTTTTGTCAATATCTGTACAAAAAACCATAAAGTTAACACGAACATGAAGCTATATTGTTGTGCATATAGCTTGCTTATGGTATACAATGGGCATGCGTAAATACCGTCTGCTTGAACAATAACACTATTCCATATCTGTTTCCTATAGTGATATTATGTATGCATTCTTTTATACCACATAAAAGGGCACATGGTATAGTTTGTGGTTTTGATTTTGTCTTCCCTTCTATGTATGCATAGAGTAGTCTGTTTCAGTGTATTATGCTAGTTAATAAGGCAGATGTAAAAATGCAACTACTGAAATTGCACGGCAAAGTTGGTAAGCGGGTGGGACCAAAACCGCCAAATTTTTCTAATTTGATTTTTAATTTTCAAGAAAACAGCAGTTACTGTTACAAATGTGTCTCACATTGACAAGTAAGTCCTTGAAATGTTGTCTGATCATGCCTTAAGCAGGCAAATAGGATATGATGCATCTGAAGTGTATTGTTTAAATTTTGTGGGACAAGAACTTGCCCCACCCCCATAATTTTTCCTCTTGGGCTGTTTTACCTAAAAAAACAACAAAACATGACACAGAACTAATATAAATAGGTATCTAGGGGTTTAGTTTCTTTATAAATACACAAATACATGTAGCCAATACCTGATATCCAGTCAATAGAAATATATAAACTAGGTATTACCAGCTTAAGGTGAAAAATCCAAGTTTTGGAGTTAACAGGTTGATATCATTTAACGGCTCATAACCATACTTAAGCTACCACACAGCAATGGTTATCACATGAAAATATTAGCAGAAGGTATGTATCTTTCTAAAAATCAACACTAGGATTTGTCACCCTGGGTGGTACCAATTAGTGAAAAATCTAGTCCTGGCTCATGGACTAAAAGGGTTGGTTAGTTTTATCCCAGCTACTTTTCTGAAAATATCATGAATACTTGCATGACGTCTTGTCATGATACAAGTTGGAATTACTCAAGTATTTTCTTGCCTAATTTATATTTCACATATATCCAGGATACTCAAGGATCACGTCTGAAGAAGGACCAAAATCCCTTCTCATTATATTTCCTACACCCTAATCAATTGCATAAAACTTTTCCCACTGCCCAGGAATATTTTCCTTCAAGCAGAATGACTTTTAATGGAAGAGGCACCGTAACATTTTCTTGGTTAACAGCTTTTTCATTAATCATTGAGAACAGCTGTGTTTGAGACTCGGGTCTTGGAACTATATAGATATTTTACCGAGCCTTCTTGTTTAATTAGGCGCAGAGATTTTGTAATATATTGTACACTCACCGGAAAAAAGTTTCTACGGCTTGTACATCTTTGTGATCTTTCTACCCCTTATTTTCAAATTTTCTTCATCTTTTTTTTATCATTTCTACACTATGTGCGAGGTTTACTTACGTAGATATTATAAAAAATCAAATTTTTTTAATTTTTCAACAATTTGCCAAAATGAACCCACCTAACGAGAGAGAGAGAGAGAGAGAGAGAGAGAGAGAGAGAGAGAGAGAGAGAGAGAGAGAGAGAGAGAGAGAGAGCGATGAATGTTTTTCTATGTCGCCCATACACTTTATTTACTTCGATATATTCATTGACTAAAGGTCGACCTCACACAAATTTCCTGAATGCTAGCCAGGTGCTAACTGATTTTAATCCGAAAGGATTGATGCAAAGTGAAGAGTATGATAGCGTGTGTTAGGAATGTAAAGAATATATCTGAGAAGTTCATATATAATAAAGCTAATTTTAAACCTCTAACTTTTGCTGTATCAAAGAAAACACCAACATAACCAATGACCTTTACCCTTTACTCTATCAACGAAAACCTGAAATACTGAGGCCTAGTTTTTCAAAGTCCATGAAGATTCAGTGAGAACTAGTAACTAGCATTTCACAATCATCATTTACCACCATGCAGAAACTTAAAACACATTATAACTAATATTTTAGAGAAATATAGCTATGACGGTGAGCAGTTAGGTTGTAACTGAGAGACTGTCGTGAAGGCAATTGAAATTTCTTTGGTCGGAGCTTGAGTATCTATACAACTCATTCCATTCAAGAACTGCAAAAAAAAAATTCAAACGCAATGGTGCAGGAAAATACATAAATAGACAGGTTATCAGGGAGAGTGGAGAGCGATAACGATAATATACACAAAACAACAAATACCGTCGCAATGTACGAGTGTGTGTGATACATGGCTCCCCCCCTTAATAAAAACATACATGTGAAAAAGGGTGCCCTGCTCTTGAGAAGCGTACCGTAGGGGTATCATATGGCAGGAGATATGCATGATTTAGGCAGCCAAGGGAAACCGAATCTTCTTTGCTACACATGTTGAGGAGGAAAGCTTTTGGCAAACGGCGGATCACGATGAAAGAGCTCGTTTAGGGGGCCCTTAAATTAGCCTTGCTAGTGTCGTTACACAGGACAACATGTTTTGATGAGTGTAGATCTGTCGGTATGTCTTGCTTAGCTTGGGGGATATAAGTCTGGCAGCCGGGAGTAAATTTTCCCACAACGTGACGTAGGCTCTGGAGATTGTCGGAATAGGTTTTGGACGGAAAAAAAAAATAGGCACTGACGACCAATGCCATACACAATTTAAGCAGCTGAGACATCCAGGCGTCTATAGGGTTGGTCTTTAGTCCCAAGAGGACCAAGGGAAGCGAGGTAGACCAAAGGGAAGCAGGGTCATATGCAGTTGTCTGATGAAGGTTGATACCCAGGAGATTCGCTAATGATATCCACAACTGAGAGGTGAAAGGGTACCCCTGTCAGAAATAATATACTCACGGATGTCAAATCCTGCTATCCATCCTGAGAATAAAGCAGAAGTACATGAGACTGATGTTTCATTTTAAAATGTAATGGCTTCTGGTGAACAAGTGGAGCAGTCGATGACAGTAAACAGGTAACGGTGTCCTTGTGATGTAGGTACAGGACATACAACATCAACATGAATGTGAGCAAAGGCCGCTGAGGTTGATGAAAGGTACCGACTCTTGAATCCGTGCGTCAATGTACTTTTGAGGTTTGGCATGAAGTACAGGCGCAGACCGAATCCTTACCATCCATGGTAATGCCATGCCAAATGAAATTTGTCCTCAGTAGCCGTGTAGAAGAATGGTGCTAGGGATGTGAAAGGCCATGAATGAAATCAAACAGCTGTCGGAGATTGAGGGAAGGCATCCACGGTCTAGGTCTACCAGTACTGACTGCACAGAGGAGGGTAGAATTGGAGTCGTTGAGAGAGACGTCCTCCTGAGGAAGGATGTTCATGATGTACATGCTTAGTGCTATGGATCTTTTCGTTGGGCTGCTGCCAAGGCATTATAATCCAATCCTAGGTGAATGGCAGCTGATGTGTTTCTTAACAGGGCATCGGCAATGGGATTTATTTTTCCAGTGACGTGCTGAAGGGTACAATTGTATTCAGACACGGCAGAAAGACGTAGGCAATAACAGGCAGACCAGGTTGCGGACTGACGAGTGAATGCGTGCACCAGAAGCATGTGTTCAGTATGAATGATGAAGGTTGAACCTTCCAAGAAGTGACAAAAGTGATGAACAGGCAAATGCACCGCCAGCAATTTGTGGCAGATAGTAGAGTAGACGGATTTTGCCTTGTACTGTTTTATACTGAAGAAGGCCAATGGGTGTGGTGAGCCATTGACCACATGCTTGATGACTGCCCCAATAACGACGTCGCTGGCATCAATGGAGAGAATGAAAGGCGTATCTGGCACAGGAAAAGTGAGAGCAGCAGCGGTTGATAGGGTATTCTTTGCGTTGCAGAAGGCCACTTCTTGAAAGGGACACCACCTCAGGTCTTTGGGCTTGCCCACAAGGGAGCTGTAGAGGGGGGCAAGAGTGATGGGGATGGCTGGATAGAAACGGTGATAATATATGATCATGTCAAAGATTTCTTACATTGATTTGACAGTCGAGGGTATATGGAAGTTTTGAACTGCTGCTACCTTCTTAGGGAGTAGGTGGATTCTTGCAGGAGCAATGTGGTGCACTAGGAATGATACTTCGTTGACGCCAAAGGTGATATAATGGTTGTACCGGACTACAAGGAGGTTCTGTTGGAGGCGGTCAAACAAGATACATAGATGACGGAGGTGTTCCTCTTTGGAGGAAGACAACACAAGTACATCGTCCCTGTGGCATAAACAGAAAGGGAGGGGGGGGGGTGTTCCCTTAAGATGCTGTCCAGGAGACGTTGGGAAGTGGCCCCAGCATTACAAAGGGCAAAACAGGAGTAATTGAAGTTCTATGTACTGACGGGTGTTATGATGGCGGTCTTGGGGATTTCTTCTAGGTTTATGGGCACCTGATAATACCCCTTCAGGAGGTAGAGCGTACAGAAAACCTTCACTTTGTTCAAGTAGGAGATCACACCGGCGATGTTTGGAAGGGACTACTGATCTTTTTCTGTCTGCATGTTCAGGAGACTGTAATCCCCATATGGACGTAGAGAGCCCTCTTTCTTCAGGACAATTTGTAAGAGTGACGACCATGGGGCTGAAGCCTTTTGTCAAAGGCCAATTTCTTCCCTTTTGGCGAACGTTTCTTTAGCAGCTGCCAAATGATCTGGTGCTAGACGTCTGAATATGGCAAACACAGGGTGGCGGGTCCTTCATCTTAATATGGCTATAATTTCCATGTTTTGAGAATTCCGTGGGTGTTTGGTGAAGTTCTGTACAGAAAACTTCTGGCCACAAAGTGAGGATATTGAGAGCAAGGCCAGAGGGGCTGGGTCGGATTGGAGAGGCATTGAGAAGTACGAATCCATGTTGACTAACCGTAGGTGAGGTACGTTGACCAAGCGGTGGAAATGTAAGAGAAAGTCTGCACCGAGGATTGGCAATATGATGCTAGCAATGAAAAACTTTCAAATATATTTGCCGTTTCCAAAGGATAATGTAAGAGTTTTATAACTGTGGATGTATATCGAAGAACCGTTGGCAGAGACCAGGCGGATGTAGGCAGATTTAGCCAGACTATGCCGTGTCCAGGAGACTGATCTTGGTAGAAGAGAACAGCACCCGTGTCTATCGAGAATCAACCGCCCGTACTTGTGGCATATAAAAAGGAAATATTCGTGACATGGGAGGCCACCCCTGCTAGAGATGGCCTTCTTACACGTTTTTTGGCCACTGACAACCATCGCATATTTATATGGAGGCTCTCCGAATTTGCAGTGGTAGTACCATAACTGTGGGTTGAAAGGTCTGTGGTTGGGGTATAAGTTAGGGGTGCTATATGAGGGTGGTGGGCGGTTTTGTTGTCGCTATTACACGTCATCTGGTGGACGTCCGTGTCCTACCACATTCACATCAACTTTATTCGGTGTAGAATATTTGTCCACTTCGTCAAAATTGGAGGCGTTCATGGAGGTCTGAAAAGCAGTGAAGTGGCTGTCCATAATGGTGTCAAATTTGGTCATCAGATACCTTCATGGGCAAAATATTGACATCATGGATGGCAGCACTTATAGGTTCAGGTAGGCCCCGTACCCAAAGTGCACGAAGTATATTCACTTCACAAGGAGAGTCGTCAGCGGCTGGTTGCAGGCGAGCAATACTGGCCATTTCCCTGAAAGCAAGCTAAGCCTTTTGCTACCCCAACAGTTGTTGAGAGAGTTGAAAAAGTTTTGCTATGCGGTCGGCCGGTGATGGAGAGTACTGTTCCAGGAGGTATTATCAAAGGTCTTCTTACGTTATAGAGTATCCCCTTGTTTACAAAACCAATTAGAGATTTCCGGGAAAGTGTCCCCACTGATGGCCGCGAGAGCATAACCAGCTTGGTGCGTGAACGAGTTACAACCTTTATGCGAACTTGACTTCAGCAATTGAATCAGGCAAATGCTTCTCCGCTGGCAAAAGACTGTAGCTTCAGGGGCGTGGCGTTGATAGCATGGTATATAAAAAGTATGAATAAGGATACGGGTTTCAAAATTTTCTAATACCTGGTTTATTCTTGGATATTTCAAAATGCAAGAAAAAATCCTATTTCAATTAGTCCCTATATCCTAAATGTTGTGAAATACAATAGGTTTTAAAACTGACAGAAAATTTAACCAATTTTTTTTAAAAGCAAAAGATGCACTTAGAGAGAGAGACAGAGAGAGAGAGAGAGAGAGAGAGAGAGAGAGAGAGAGAGAGAGAGAGAGAGAGAGAAATTATGTATATATACTGTATATACATATATATATATATATATATATATATATATATATATATATATATATATATATATATATATATATATATATATATATATATATATATATATATATATATATATATATATACATACATATATATATTTGTATATATATATATATATATATATATATATATATATATATATATATATATATATATATATATATATATATATATATTTATATTATATATATACATATATATATATATATATATATATATATATATATATATATATATATATATATATGAATAAATATGTATATACATACATATATATAATATATATATATATATATATATATATATATATATATATATATATATATATATATATATATATATATATATATGTATATATATATATATATATATATATATATATATATATATATATATATATATATATATATATATATATATATATATATATATATATATATATATGAATTTATCCGTAAAATTGGTGACTTTTTTTATTTTATAACTGGCATTTTATAATGCCTGATAGTATAAATCTTATGACGTAAAGTGTTTATAGTTCTCACCTTTTTCTCACCAGACGCCAGGTAGGCCTCCAGGCCTGTCAGTCGCCCTGCTTCAAGAACTGTCTCCATTCTTGGCGATCCTCATAGAGCCTCATCTCATCAACTTCCAGCAAAACCGAAGCCTCTCCTCTCTACTCCTCTCTTTATGTTTTGTAGCCATCTCAGTTTTGGTCTTCCTACCGGTCTCCTTCCTTCTGTTGTTCATTCCAAAAACCTTACAGGATATCGCTCTTCCTCCATTCTTTTGACATGTCCAAACCATCTAAGCTGTCCTTTCTCCACAAAATCCAGAATCCCCTCCACTCCCAGTACTCTTCTAATATCTTCATTTCGTAGTCTATCCAGTCATGTCACACCTTTAATGAGTCTTAAGGCTTCCATTTCAGCTGCTTGGAGTTGGCTTCTAGTTCTTGATGTTAATGTCCATGATTCATGGCCATAAGTCAATATTGGTCTTAAAATAGCTAGGTATATTATGGTTTTCACTTTGCGAGGTATGTTTCTGTCTTTCATTAGTGGGTAGAGCAGATACAAATTGTTACTGAATTTCTGAATTCAGGTAGTTATTTCCAGTTTTGGATCGATTTGGTCACAAAACTCCACTCCTAAGTATTGGAAATTTCTACACTGTTTCAATGTATGACCTTCTAATTCTACATCTACGTTGTTTGGTGTTCGTGATAGGTGCATAATCTCTGTCTTATCCTTGTTGATCCGCATTCCATTTGCTGTTAAGATCGCATTCCAGTTGTTGACGTTTTCTTGGAGAGCTTCTGCGTTGGGGGCTATCATTGCGTGGTCATCTTTTTTTATATATATATAATGACAAAACTCCATATCGTAACATCACTGTAACACCTTCACTTTTCTATCCTGGTTCCATATGTAGATTGTATATCAGGCAAAATATTATTATTGTTGTTGTTGTTGTTGTTGTTTATAATGATGTTTTATTAACTTCATTTTGCCTTGTTTAGAGTTTTGTTCTACTGTCTGGTCTTCAGCTGCAGACTCTTATCTTGATTTTTTAGATAAAAACTTACGGTCTATAAAATTTATTATTCCTCATCTAGATATTACTTTAATCTGTAGCACCGCCATTTGGTTACTTAATTTTACATTTTGCTTAAGGTTTTTTTTATTTCTGACCATCCATTGTATCTGGATCCTGTCAGACTGTACTATCATGTACCATCATGTACTAAGTATACCGTTAATTTTCCTTGTCTTGTCTTCTTCATCATACGTCTTAGTACTACTTATCATCATTATTATTGTTATTATTATTATTATTATTATTATTATTATTATTATTATGATAATAATAATAATAATAATAATAATAATAATAATAATAATAATAATAATAATAATAATAATAATAATAATAATAAGTATTATTATTATTATTATTATTATTATTATTATTATTATTATTATTATTATGAAAACAAATGAATATCACATCTAGGAAAACTCAGGTCTATTCTCTCCAATTCCTCTCTTTCTTAGACAACAGTAATGAGATTGTAAGGATAAAAATTTGTTTTTTTTTTCTTTTCCTGCATTGTACTTCTCTGCTGTTGGTTGGAGGTTGCATGATAAACTCTCCTGTCTTTTGTGATGAAAATTCTCATTTGATAACTATATATACTCAGAGAACACTGCGGAAGATAAGGAAAGTGAGAATGTTTGACAAGAAAGGGGTGTTACAAAGGCGATCTCTTTCTATGAAGTATTCAAAATATGCATTTTGAAGACAGTGATTTCCAGCATTTCTCTGAAGTATATTCGGTTCATTTTTTTCTTGAATCGTTTATCTCTCTTATTATACAGCCTTACGATAGTCTAGTTAATAATTGATTTGTCATTTAAACTTTCACTTAACACAGATATATCAGTTAGTGTTCATTATTACAATAAAACAAACGATTCGCCCAAAAAATACTCTTACATAACCTCTCATTAGGTAGGGTGCTTTAATTGTAACTCGTGGAGAGTTATAATTCATAATTGTTGGGAACATGCCAGAGATATGGTAATGAATTTGATGTTAGTGGAGTAGGAGGAAATGGAAGACAGAAGCAGTTGATGAAGTCGGTGATTTAACACTCCTGAAGAATATTCTTCAGAAGTAATTAAGTGATTGGTAATGTGGTGACTTTTTGCAAAGGATATTCCTCCTTGCTTCAGTTGGCAAATAATGAATATGGCAATAGATATTGATCTATATTGTTATATATTTAAAGAAGGATTTCATTACTTGACTGTAGTTATGAATTTTATTTCCAGGGATGAAACACTGTTTTGGGTTTCTGTTGTGGTCTTATAAATGTATGTGCATACTTTTCATCATAGTAAACAGCCTATTAAGAACAGACTCCAAATCAGTGAATGACAGAATCGCTGTAAATTAAGTCGGATATTCAGGATTTTAACGAAGGTGTAATTTTAACAATATAGAGCTGACGTGTATCTAAGGAATAGGCTACCTTCAAAAAAAAAAAAAAAAAAAAAAAAAAAAAAAAAAAAAAAAAAAAAAAGATACGGTAACATTTCCATTTCGAGCGAAACGAGGAAGTTGGATGGGCTTTCAGGGTGATAGGTTTTTCCTTTGACCTTTCCCTCCTAGTGACCCTCCTTTACCAAACGCGGCCAAACATTGAGCATTAAATAAAATAAGGTGAAAAGTGGCGGCGAGAGAGTAGGGAAAACGTTTTCGTCATTTTCCTCGGGGGGGAGAGAGAGAGAGAGAGAGAGAGAGAGAGAGAGAGAGAGAGAGAGAGAGAATAACTCACAATTTTAGGATAAAGTTTTTGGTTTAGCTCGAGAGTAATGTACGATATAACAACTCTTAATTATTCAGATGAAGGGTTAGAAAAGTTCATTTATTTGGTGGTGACCTTGAAAAAATATAAATGAGAGAGAGAGAGAGAGAGAGAGAGAGAGAGAGAGAGAGAGAGAGAGAGAGAGAGAGAGAGAGAGAGACTCATTTCTCCAAGTAAAAGATAATGGAGAGTTTTTCAGAAACTTAATTTTGGTACCGAAAAGATGTTGAAGCATCAGAGACAGGATAGACGAAAGAGATGACGCAGAAATTTTGTGAATTCAAAGATTATTTATTAATAGACACAGATTTTGAATCCTAAAACCAGTCCTCATTCACAAGATAATCTACTAATAATATATTTTCAAAAAGTCACTTTAGTATTTATCTATCTATCTATCTATCTACGTACATAGAATAACTTCGTGAATTTATTTGTTAATTGTGTATTTTACTGGCTTTTGCAATTAACAAAAATCATTAGACAATATTAACTGTGATATAAATTCAAAATATATGACATGTAAATATTACTAAAGCATCTCTACATATGAACCAACTGTTCGCCCTTATGAAATTGAAGGTAATAAGCATAACAACTTTAGCCGGATATTGGTATTGAATGACAACTTTACTATTCTAATTTTCGAACAGTAATATGTATGTTAAATTCATGATTGTAGGTCACACCTTCAAATATATTGTCTTGTGTTCTGATTCAGTGTCATTAAAAATGACAGATGGTATTTCACGTATGATTCATTATTATTATTATTATTATTATTATTATTATTATTATTATTATTATTATTATTATTATCATTATTATTATTATTATTATTATTATTATTATTACTACGTGCTATTATACAACTCTAGTTGGAAAAGCAGGATGCTATGAGCCCTTGGCTTCCAACAGGGAAAATAACTAAACAAAGAAAGGAAATAAAAAAAAAAAAACTACAAGAGAAGTAATGAAACATTCTAATGAAATATTTTGGGAAAAGTAACGACATTAGAATAAATCTTGTATAAATAAACTATAAAAAATAAAAAACACAAGAGGAGAAATAATATAGAAAAGGGTGCCCTAGTCAATTAGTGTACCGTCAAGCAAGAGAACTCTACCCAGGAAGTGGAAGACCATGTTAAATCAGATGTGGCCCTATCAAAGAGTAGAGAACAATGGTTTGATTTTTGGAGTGTCCTAGAAGAGCTGTTTACCATAGCTGAAGAGTCTTACTGTTTCCAAGAGCAGAGTAGCTAGTAAACAACCTCTTGAGCAAAGAAAATTTTTTCGGTAATCTCTGTATTGTTAGGTATATGAGGATGGAGGAAAATGTGTGAAGAACACACCAGACTTCTTGATATATGCGTAGGAAAAAGGAAATATGTGCTGTAACCAGAGAGAGTGGTCCAATATGGTACTGTCTGGCCATTTAAAGGACCCAATAATTCTGTAGCGGTAACATCTCAACGGGATAATCAAGAACACCTGGATAGTAATAGCGTTGGGGATCAAATAGATTGTACTCATTATACCTGCCCCAAACGTTGACATCAAAACGGAGGTTGGCGTGAGGGAAGGCTTCAGAGAAACTCTTGATATATTTTATGATAATCAGCAGAGATACCACATCACATAGTAGTCAAGAATGAGACATAGGGTCGTTAATTTTAACTTGAATCATATATTGAATGTAATATAATGAACCCCTTTTCTGACAGTGAGTGATGTAATCTATGCGTTCTACTCCAAACAAACGAATTGGAAAGGATTCAGCTCATTAGTGATGAGTATTGTACATCAAAATTGCAGCAATTTGAAAATATATCACCCAAAAAGCTGAGAACTTCCACCATTGATATAAAAACCACTTTTGTCAACACTAATTGGCCTTTGGCTTTTAATTAGTTTCAGTTTCGTACCTGATACCATCTGATTTTTACCTTTTTCTAAACCTCAATACCTATTATCTAAATAGGTAATCATTCTTGGTGAGAAATATTCAAAAGCCATAGGGAAAGTAATGCTTTAATAGACTTTTTAAACGACTTTCCTAAATCGAACAGTCTTCATTTGAGTTAGAATATTTTATCATCAATAAAATCATAGTAAAGAGATCTATGATTTCAAGTGTATTCACCTTTTGAAAAAGTTACTCTATCTGGGAGTTTTCTTTAGGTGGACTAAATCCTAATAATAGACAGATCCACTCCACTGAATTTAAGGAATCTCAAAAGTTTCCTCAATTGTCCAGTCCCTCCCAGACCTCTTGTGCTACATAGGAATTAAAAAAAAAAAGATTTCAAGGAATTTTGAGAGGAGAGGAAACAGAAATGTAAATTATTATTATTATTATTATTATTATTATTATTATTATTATTATTATTATTACTAGGTAAGCTACAACTCTAGCTGGGAAAGCAAAATGCTATAAGCCCAAAGGCTACAATAGGGAAAATAGCCCAGTGAGGAAGGGAAACAAGGAAATAAATAAGTGATATAAGAAGTAATGAACAATTAAAATATAAATTTTTGAAAAAAACATTAACAGCATTAAAACATGTATTTGATATATAAACTATAAAAAGCACAATGTTAGGTTATTTACCATAAAAACATTTGTTGCAGGTATGAACTTTTGAAGTTCAACTTATTATACTAGCATACTGTTTAGTATTGACCCTAGTGTTAGAATAGCTCTGAGTATTAGTATTAACTGGATGCCTTGTATTACAAACAGGATGGAACTGTCCGGGAACATCTGAATGTAAAGGATGGTCAGAATTATATACATTTATATATATATATATATATATATATATATATATATATATATATATATATATATATATATAAACTCATACAACATGCTTAATGAAG
>NC_090729.1:18901054-18906054 GCF_036898095.1 Palaemon carinicauda | reverse complement strand
TGCTTCGGGATTAATTTCCTTCATAGGGTACCCATCCCCTCTTGCCGATTGTTTGGAGGAAGTGCAGTGCAAGGAATCGGTAAATAGTCGCCGTTCTGTTGCCTTGACATTGCCGACTGTCGCTATTGCGTTCTTATGTCACCCCAGTCATATTTGAACACTTAGGGTAACCATCCCCTCTCATCATTCAGGGATTAATTTCCCTCAGGGATTACTGTCCCTCTTTTACAGAATACGAGAACCCAGGAACGCGTTTTCCTAGTGCTTTAAGTGAGTTTCGTGAAATTGATTTTGTATAACCTCAGTGTGCGTTCCTTAGTGTATTTTACATAGCAAAGTGATAGTTTAGTGAAAGTGACGTTGTGCAACCTCCAGTGTGTGTTAAGTGGTTCTTGTATATTTAAGTGAATTTTTGTGAAAAGTGACGTTAACTAGTGCATCGTGCGTTGTTACTCATAGTTTCGAAAAACTTAGTGACTTATGTTGTTTATGATTTCGTTAAGGTAACGTCAAGTGGCAGTTTTGACTATTAGTGTATATTTCTTTAAAGTGGTAATATATTTATACCCGTGACAGTAAGTGTTAGTGATTTATTGACAAAGTGTTATTGATTCGGTGATTTAGTGACGTCATGTTTTTGATTCGGTGATTTAGTGAAGTGTTATTGTTTCGGTGATTTAGTGACGTGTTATTGTTTCGGTGATTTAACGACGTGTTATTGTTTCGGTGATTTAACGACGTGTTATTGTTTCGGTGATTTAACGACGTGTTATTGTTTCGGTGATTTAACGACGTGTTATTGATTCGGTGATTTAGTGACGTGTTATTGATTCGGTGATTTAGTGACGTGTTAGTGATTCGGTGATTTATTGCCCTAGTACTTAAGTGATTCGGTGAATAGACCATGAAGGGATATTAATTTAATAATGCTGCGGTTTAGCCATTGGTGATTCAGTGTTTTAGCGATAGTGATTCGGTGACAGTGACAAAGTGCTCGTAGTGGATCAAAAGTGCTTTTTATGATCCACCATGTCTTTCAATGCAGGGAAGTTTTTTGAGGACCCTCGGGGGCACCTCTTATCGTTGAGAGATGCCAAGAAAAATGACTTGCGAAAGATTGCTGAACAAGCAGGGATTCCTGTATTGCCCTCCATGGTGAAAGCAGAACTTCTGGGTAGAGTTTTGGATTTCCTGGTAGCCAAAGCTTCCGTTTCATCAGAAGAAACTGCTCCCCTTCGGCCCCTTACGTTAGGGAGAGGTGAAGCTAAGGCTATAGAGGATCCAGAATTGGTGAAGCTCAAGTTGCAGCTTGAATTGGAGAGAGAGAAAAAGGCAACTCATCAAGCTGAATACGAGCAGAAAGAAAGGATGATAGCCTTGGAACGACGGGAAAGAGAAGAAAAGATACAAATGGAGAGACAGCTGGCCAGTATCAGGTTGAACGAGAAAGGCAAAGAGAGAGAGCTTGGCGAATGTTTTTCCCTTACTAAGGCTCTTAAACTACTACCACCGTTTGATGAAAAAGAACCAGACGTGTTCTTTGGTATTTTTGAGGACACAGCCACAACCTTGCATTGGCCAAAAGAACAATATGTTCTACTCATTCGGAGTGCACTGAAAGGTAAGGCTGCTCATATAGCTTCGCAAATGTTAGGAAATGATTTAGCTGAAGGAACTGTCTTACCTAATCTCATTATTTCTCAACCAGGGTGTGTTATAGAAAATGAGCAGAACCAACAGGAAGTTCTACCTTGCCAAGCCACCACTCGTTCTGCTGCTACTAAAGCTGCAATTGGAGTTCCCACTGATGACGACACCTCAAACTCCTTACCAGACTTTGTTGGTCTCCATCATGGTGAATTCGTCAATCTTCAGAGATCAGATGATAGCCTTAAGGGATGCTTCAATAAGGTTGAAAATCCCTCGGATAAGAGCCATAAGTTACCCTTATTTTATCTAGAGAATAATATCCTCATGCGTCATTACAGGTCTCCTACACTGACTGAGAAAGACTCGTGGCGCGACTGTCATCAACTGGTTGTACCTGGCAGCCTCCGATCTTCAATTATGAAATTAGCCCACTCTGCTGAGAGTCATCTAGGCATCACGAAGACATACAGGCGCCTCCTAGAAGATTTCTACTGGCCCAGAATGAAGATGGACGTAGAGAGTTTCGTAGAGAGGTGTCATGTGTGCCAAGTTACCGGAAGACCTAATGAAAAGATACCACCAGCCCCTCTAGTGCCCATTGTGGTCCCTAGTACACCTTTTGATAAAATAATTATAGATTGTGTTGGGCCTTTGCCAAAAACTAGCCGGCGTAATGAATATATACTAAGTGTTCTTTGCCCCACTACTAGGTTCCCTCTAGCATTTCCACTTAAAAATATCTCTGCTAGAAACATTATCCAACAACTGATAAAAGTTTTTACATTGTTTGGTTTTCCTAGGGAACTTCAATGCGATAGAGGTACCAACTTTACCAGTACTTTGTTCCAGAGTGCTCTCCATCAATTTAATATCTTTAATGTTCTCTCTTCAGCCTATCATCCTCAATCCAATGGGGCCTTAGAGAGAGTTCATCAGACTCTAAAGAACTTGCTACGACGATATGGAATGGAAACTGAGAAGGAATGGGATGAAGACATCGACTTACTTCTGTACATACTTCGGAGCGTGCCAAATGAGTCTACAGGAGTTTCTCCATTCGAGATGATGTTTGGACGAAGATCCAGGTCAAACCTCAGCATGATAAAAGAACAGATACTAAAAGGTTCTAGGAGAGAAAATCAGGTAAGCCTTCCCCAATACTTGAAGTCCTTGGAGGAGAAGTTGTTGCACATCCATGCCTTCGCTCGAAAGAACTTGCAGCATGCTCAAGAGCTTATGAAGGATAGATATGATAAGAAGGCAAAGGTAAGAGAGTTTAAGTGTGGAGATAAGGTGCTGGTATATCACTGCGTACCTGGCTCTCCATTGAGAGAGAAATTCATGGGACCTTATAAGATTATCAGGCGGACCACAAAAACAAACTATGTTATTGCAACTCCTGACAGACGTAAGCCAACTCAGCTTGTACACGTGAACTTAATAAAACCCTATCATGAATCTACCACAGGTATAGTTAATCATGTAATTCATGACTTTAAATCTGCCAAGCAGAGTTTGTCACTAACGCCTCTTAATCACAGGTCACATAATGAGATGCAGAATGAGGTGCAGACTCCTACCAAGGTTGGTACAGACGTGAGCCACGAGGATGACGAGACTGATTTCAGTGTGAAGTCGACTTTGTCTTGGAAGGACATGAACAATTCGGAAATTCTAAAGTCCCTTCCACGGTTCCTAGACTGTTCAACAAATCAAAAGAAAGACTTGAGTATACTCATTAGCAAGTATGCATCAATTTGTTCAGATAGGCCTGGAAGTTGCACCAAAGTAAAGCATGATTTAGTACTAGAACCTAATACAAACCCCATAAGACAATCTTTTTACAGGGTATCTCATCGCCATCTGCCTATCTTGAAACAGGAAGTGGAATACCTGCTGGAACATAACCTCGCTAAGCCCAGTACATCCCCATGGGCTTCTCCATGTATTCTGGTAAGGAAAGCCAACAATACCTACCGTTTGTGTACTGATTATAGAAAACTTAATTTAAAGACTGTAAAAGACTCTTACCCGTTGCCCAGAATAACTGATATAATAGATTCTGTCAGTAATACCAAATATTTAACTCAAATAGACCTACTGAAAGGCTACTACCAGATTAAGCTAACCGAAAGGGCCAAAAAAGCTTCAGCATTCATCACTCCTTTTGGTTTATTTGAATATAATGTATTACCATTTGGCCTAACCAATGCCCCAGCTACATTTCAGAGGACTATGCAAGACATCATCAGGGGTCTCCCCCATGTACATGTGTACCTGGATGACATTGTCGTAGCAACCACTACCTGGGAAGAACACCTGAGAATACTAACTTCCCTCTTCGAAAGATTAAGAGAGGCAAACTTGACAATCAACCTTGCAAAGAACTCCTTTGGTAAAGGTCAGGTAACTTATCTCGGTCACATCATAGGCAGTGGCACTATTGTTCCTAAGGATGTGAACATTGGTGCCATCCAGGAATATCCAAAACCAAGGAATAGGAAAGAGCTTAAGACATTTCTAGGCATGGTATCATAATATTCCCGATTTTGCCCAAATTTTTAAACAATCACTGCCCCACTTTTTGCTCTAACTTCAACCAAAGTACCCTTTAAGTGGACATGTAATCATAACAGGGCCTTTGATCAGCTAAAACTATTTATGGTTTCCAAGCCACTTCTACAAGCTCCTGACTTCACCAAACCTTTTTTCCTTCAGGTAGATGCCAGCAACATCGGTTTTGGTGGTGTTCTTCTACAGGAAATTGCGAGTGATGGTGCTGTTTCCTTGCCACTGTTGGAGAGACTCTAGCCCATAGCCTATCATTCTGGATTCTTCAAAGGGTCACAACTCAGATGGGCTACAGTAGAAAAAGAATTATTCAGTATAATCAACAATGTGCTACATTTCCGTCCGTATCTGGAAGGCCTAGACAATGTTGTTGTCTACTCTGACCACATGCCGCTGAGTTTCCTCCACCGTGCGAAGTTCACCAACCAGAAACTTCTCAGATGGTCCTACATTCTCTCCTCAGTTAACATCGAAGTGAGGAAAATCTCTGGATCACGGAAGACCATCGCCGATACCCTATCGCGTCAACCTCGGCTCCAGAGGAGTTGAGAAAAATTATTTTGAATTGTATAATCTCAATTTTTTTTATATTCTTGAAATAGTCTTGGATAGTAATTTTACTCTTAAAAGGGGAGGAATGTAATGTCCTAACATATTTCTAATTGTTACCTTTATATTAAGCCTCCACAACCGCCATCTGTTGTTTGGTTATGTCTCCAGACTTATATTTTAGTCCTTGTTTTCCTAGCACCGCTAGTGAATTATTGTAAAATTACTTG
>NC_090729.1:18881054-18886054 GCF_036898095.1 Palaemon carinicauda | reverse complement strand
ATTACCTTCAGCCAACCTATCTAAACGTTTTGGCTGAAGACGTTCAAAAACTTTAGATAATATGGGAGTTATGGAAATTGGGTGGTAATCAGTGGGACTTGGGCTACCACAAGCACATTTACATAGAGGAGTAACATTACCAATTCTCCAACTAGTGCTAAAAGCTTCTCTTCTTGCTAACTTGCGCAAAATAACAGATAACTTTGGAGCTAAGAAATCTGCTGTCTTTATAAAAAACAAAGGAAAAATACCATTTGGGTCTACACCTCCATAAGCATCAAGGTCCATCAACAGAGCTTTAATCTCACGAGATCAAAAAGCTAAACTAGTTAGTTTAGCCTCAGGAAAACAGGAATGAGGAAGTTCAAGTTTTTCATTACTCTGTTTACTGTCAAAAACATCAGCCCAAAGGGTTGCCTTTTCCTTTGAACAGTGAGTGACTGAGCCATCTGGTTTAAGTAAAGGAGGAACTGTTGTATCCACACCAAAGAGTGCAGATTTAAGGGTAGATCTCCATTTATGTTCATGAGTTGTACCAGAAAGTGTTTCTTTTATGGTTAAATTGTATTCCTTTTCAGTTGAGGCATAAACTCTCTGAGCAAAAGCTCGAAGCTGAGTATAGTTGTTCCAGGTCAAATCTGATCTGTTACCCTTCCAAAGTTGATAGGCTTCCTGCTTCTCCAAAAAAAGCACGTCTACAATCATCATTGAACCACGGTTTGTCCTTCACTCGGTACCTTAGCACACTAGAAGGAATACGCCTATCAATTATGTTGACTAGATTCACATTCAAAGGGATGACAGGATCTACACTATTATAAAATTGTGACCAATTCAAGCACCAAAAAATCATGTAAAATCCCATTCCAGTCTTCTTGGGATTTCATATAAATTTTACAAGAATATTATATATCAGGGACAGGCTGCTCAGTCTTCACTAATAATGAAATCAAGGCATGATCAGATGTCCCAACTGGAGAACCAACCTTACTAGATATAACACCAGGGTAGTCAGTGTATACGAGGTCCAAGCAATTACCAAACCTGTGAGTAGCTTCATTTATGATTTGATCACAGCCTGATTCAGAGGCAAAGTCTAAAGCTCTTAAGCCATGGCGATCTGTAAGAGAGGTAGAACTTAACCACTCCCTATGGTGAGCATTAAAATCACCAACAAAGACAAAAGAAGCCTTTCTATCATCTTCTTGTATCTTAGCCATAATGGTAAGAAGACAATCGAAGATAGAATCATCCATGTCTGGATTCCGGTAGATCGAACACAAATAAAAGTTGTTATGCCTTCCACAAACTTTTATTACCTGAGTCTCATGACATCCACATTGATAGCAGGACTTATGAGAAGCAGAGTACTCGGCGGTCCTAATATACACCGTCATTTCCCTGGCCCTAGGGATGGCATCACGTTTCAACATTATTGGCTCCTTAAAACCAGTTATAAGGAGCTCAGATGAGTGCCTCATATTAGAAACCTAAGTTTCGGAGCACAAAAGAATGTCATACTGTCTGGACGCAACTGTAAGGTCTTGGATATTTGCATGAAGACCACGAATATTGCAATACAGAAGACGACATTGACGAAATCTAGGACGTTCTGGTCCCGGATTTCGCTCAATGTCTTCAGAAAGCATAAGAATTAATAGAAATAAAAAAGAGACATCATACTTAAAAACTAGATTAACAAGAATTATAACAAAAACAATACGTACAGAATTATAAACAAAGTGATTGATGATACCCATAGACTATAGTAAAAAGTCGGAAAAACTGGTCAACACGGAGGAGCCGATACACCATGCAAGGCTAAATACCCTCCAGGATAGCCACTTCAACTGAAACTCAATTGTTATATTAGTCTGTTACATACATATATTGAAGGAAAGATATGTTTAATTGCTAATATGACCGTGGAATGTTATTACTTAATGTGAAATTAATGGAATAAATCAAACTTCTCAGAGTAGATACTGTATACGGAGTCAATTTTCTAAGGTTTCTATTGTGAAACACATTTATTTTTTGTCCTTGTGTATTCGTTCACGTATACATAATTGACTTATAAATATTTAAATCATAGATTTTTGACGATTAAAAGGTTGTTCTACAGCAGTAGGCTAACTATGATTATAAGAATATAACTCTTAATATCATTAATGACGATGTCAATAACGAAGTTGTTATTTATTGGAAATCAAAGGTAAGGCTTTTACCTAATATTTTTCCACAAGTAAAGTCAGTATTTTTAGACAAGCCTTATGCAGTCAGTAATTTATTGACATGCCATATGCAATTAAGCTCAATTTTATATGCCTTTATAGTATGTCTTCCCTTCCCTCTTTCAAATAGCTTATTACATTCATTTCTTATACCTTTTCTAATCAAAATTAGCCTTATCTGTTTTGTGACATAGCTTATGGAACTAGACATATTTTAAGGTATTTCTTACAAAACTGATGAAATTAAAGCTCTATAATTCTCAACAGATTCATATAAAATGAATTAGTAGAGTGCTCCGGCATGCGTGTTTTTTTTTAAATATACAAATAGACTATAGCAAATATAGTTATATTTGTATGTTTAGTATTCCATTATCATACACATCTGACAGAAAAAAAATGGATATTCTTTGAGTAAATAATTCAATCTCCAAGTTTTCAGTGTATCTTACGAGAAAGTAAGAAGAATCTCTTATCAAACAAAACAATCACGTCACCATTAGTACTTAATAAAAACATTGTTATATTATTTCCGGAAATATCTTTAGGCATTGGAACTAAAAGAGAGTATCTTGTTATAGGATTCTCAGACTTTCCGGAAGGAAAGTTTTCCCAGAATATTTTGAAAGGATTCTTCCAGAATCGAGTTTCCATGGATTCCAGAGGATCCTAGAAACCACAAATTATTCAAAAACCACTCGACAGTGTATCAATAACGTCATTTTCCTTTTATATATTGAATAGTCAGCCTCTTAAAAGGAATTAGGCTTGTGAGGTATAATGATTCATTTTCTTTTGGCCATATCATAAAACTATATTGTTATCCGAATTGGTTGATTTCAATTTAAGTCAATATTGCCACGCTAGGCGGTTTATCTTAGCAATCCATGTTCGCCAACGGTTATACACGTATAAGCAGATGAGCAATTTGGTGGAGTAATGAGAGCTTTAGGTGTGGATGAAATGCCGCCATAAATCTTAGTAAAGTCACTTGCAGCAGGTAATGGATTGGGTTTAAGGAGATGGGCAAACAGTCTCTTCCACTTTTACTCCTGATGCCTGGCAGTAGATCTTTCTAGAATTAGTATGGACCGGTAGGGGTCACTTGCCTTAGTTAGATAGACACTGCGCTTCATAAGAAACTGGCTATCCTTTGATATATCAAGCCAATGAATCCTCTATTGATTTAGTCAGTCATGGAAAGAGGAGACAGAATGGCCCCGAGTCCCGGGCGTAGCGGGGTGCTAAGAATCTCCCGCTTTACAAATACTAAAGAACAACCGAAAATAAGTAATTTGAATGTTAGAACCATGAACCAGATTGGGAAGATACAGCAAGCGGAGAGTGAATTTATGAAATATAGTTTGGATAACTTGGCTCTAAGTGAAACACGTTGTAAGGGAACTGGTAAGGAAGCTTTAGACCAAAGCTATATATAGGCTATATCTACTCAGGAAGATAAGGGGTAGGATTGATGATAACAACAAGAGCAGAAAAGGCATTAACCGAGTGGAGGGCTGTAAGTAGTATATTGTTACAAGCAAAGTTGAAATCAAAGCAGTGCAATATGAGTATTATACTTTACTATGCTCAAACAAATGATTCCCCCGAAGAAAGGAAAGATGTATACTATTAAAAACTGTAGAGGGTAATAGATGAGATCCCTGAGAGATATATGAAAATTGTGATTCATGACTTTAATAGTAAAGTTGGATATAGAATATGATGGGTGTCGAGGGTCTTGGCGAAGTTGCACATGGAAATGGAGCACATTTCATAAGTTTCTGTTCAGCAAATAATATTGTCATTATATAAACTATATTTCAACACAAAAACATCCACAAGTATACATGGACTTCACCCTGTGGCAATTACGTAAATCATATAGATCACAATGACATTAATAAAGAAAGAAGGATGACTCTAAGAAATGTAAGAAGCTACAGAGGTGAGGATATTGGTAGCGATCACCAGCTCCTCATTGCCACACTAAAATTAAAACTGAAAACACCCAACACAAAAATGGATAAAATAACTAGGTTTAATACAACTAAGCCGAAGAACAGACAATTATTGAAGAATGGTGTGATTTTGAGAACATATATCAGTCAGTTGGTAGGGAAGTTTTGAGACAAGCAGTTACAAGGAGAAAGCCATGGATATCAAATGATACTTTGGATGCTATAAAAAGGAGGAAAGGAGAGAAATTGATTGTTGAAAGTTTTCGAGAAAATGATGAAAATTACAAGGGAGAACATGCTAAGTATTCCAGTATTTCCAGTGAGGTCAAAAGAAAAGCCAGGAATGACTGGAGAGAATATTTAGACAGTAAAGCAGATGACATTGACAAAGCTATGTTTTTAGGAAGTGACTATGATGTAAGAATTGCTCATAGAATTATTAATGAATTGTTTACTAGGGCAACGAAGAACAAGCATACCCAATCAAAATCAGAGATGGCTCTGTTATAGCAACAGGAGATGAAGATGGAACAATTTAGTGAGGTTATTAAAAGAAAATATGAAGGGAGTAATTTGATCGATATACCTGAGGCTGATGAAGACCTTGTTTTGCCCAAGAATGAATTCAATTTGTTTGAAGTCGAAGCTATCCTAGTAAACTTGAGATGGAAAGCCCCGGGATATGATGGAATAACTGTCGAGATCATACTGACCGAAAATGAAGTGATTTCCTGACTAATTTCAAGATTATTTTGTAAAATGTGGCATGACGAGACAGAGCCTGATGAATGGGAGTTAGGAGTGT
>NC_090729.1:18861054-18868554 GCF_036898095.1 Palaemon carinicauda | reverse complement strand
TATATATATATATATATATATATATATATATATATATATACATATATATAAATATATATATATATATATATATATATATATATATATATATATATATATATTTATATATATATATATATATATATATATTTATATATATGTATATATATACATACATATATATATATATATATATATATATATATATATATATATATATATATATATATATATATATATATATTGAATTGGATTGAAGTGACCTGAAGTGCACATTTAAAATGATGATGTAGATCCCGTTTGAAAATGATACTTGAGTAGAAAGAACTATTGTGTTACTCATTTATCATCAAAGCTGGATTTCTCAAGTGCATTTGAACGGATTTCACAGAATTACCTTTTAAATTATCTTCAGGATGGCAGTACCTTTCTTAAGATTTGTAGAGTATCACAAGATAGTATTTTATCACAGAATGCAACTACTGAAAGAAACTGCCAAAATGGCAATCTCGTATACAAAAAAAATATGTAAAGTATATATGATATAAAATTGGTTCCATATGAATCCCACTAATATAATTTTTGTAAACTTCAAAAGATTGAGAGAAGAAATTGTGATAAAACTCCGTTAGATACTAGAGAATAATTAGTACAATCCATTGTACTCATACACACGTAATCATTGTCATTACATTTAACCAATTGAGCACCGTTGAGTATTTTAGATTTTACCGGTTGAATTGATTCTTATTTCTCTCTCTCTCTCTCTCTCTCTCTCTCTCTCTCTCTCTCTCTCTCTCTCTCTCTCTCTCTCTCTCTCTCTCTCTCTCTCTCATTTTTCTGTAAATGGGCTGCTAATTAAAGTTATGAAGAAGAGCGAAATCCATGAATATTTTGATAAGGTGCAACACAAGACGGTCGTTAAATAGATCTTACTTTAACGAACTCCTAATGTCTGGTTGTAATTGAGGAGCAAGCACTCTCTTATATATTTCGGCTTGCTTTGATTTCATAGTATTTTTTTCTTTCCTCTCCTATCAGTTTGATTTTTATCTCTATTATAAATGGAATCTTTTATATTAAGATTTTCATATTTGCCATTAGTTTTCTTGAATTATTTGGTGATATTTTTAATAATATCAAACCACTTTAGTGTTTTCAAATAATAATTTTAAAGATACTGCCCTTCTTCAAGTGATGTTTTTGACCCGCAAATCGTACAAGGAAGCTTCCAAACCTACCCCCTTTTCAAGGGATGTATCTAATTTTTTTTTTTTTCCCAGGAAGGTTTCAATAAATTGAATTTGCAAGGCGAGTTTTTGACACTGACCCCTCAAGGGACGGTTTCAAAGTTCCTTCCTTTGAATTTCAACGAAATCCTTTCTAAAGAATTTTTTCTACTTTTACCCAAAGAGGAAATTGTCAAAATCCTCCCCTTTCAAAGAAAGGTATTTTTCAAATTTAGACTTTTTCCCCCTCTTTCAACACACTCTCTTTTCGGAGAATGTGTTCGAATCTACACACTACAGTGAAGGTTTTATTACATACCCCATTTCTAAGGGAATCTTTCCCCTTACATTTTCCTCTTTCTTTCTTTTTTATGTATGAAGGTTCGACCCAATCCCTTTTATAAGCGATAGTCTCTAATCAATCACAAGCAGGAATGTTTCAAACCTACCCTTGTTCAATGGATGTTTTCAACTTTAATTTTCCGCCTTTTTTTCCAGGAAAGTTTCCTCAACAATTCTCGTTTTATGTGATTTTCTCGCATCAAACACCCACAGGGAAGGTTTAAATTCTTTTCCTGTTAATTAATGTTTGTAAGTCTTAAATCTATCTTTTTTCCTTGGAAGATTTCAACGCAATCTCTATCCGAGAGAGGTTCTCAAATCCAACAGCTAGTAGACAGGCTTAAACCATACCCGTTTCCAAGAGATGTTTTCAACGCTGCATGTTTCTCTTTAAACTAAAAAGGTTTCTACGCAGTCCCTTTGATTGGGGTATCGTCCACTTTAGACCCTGTAGTGAAGGTTTTCAAACCTACTAATCCTTTTCATCTCGATATCTTCCTCTTAATTTCTAGGGAGGTTCCAATGTAATCCCCGCTCAGGGATTCTTTTCGATTTTAACCGCTTCATAGGGAAGGATTCAAACAGACCTGTTCCAAAAGATGTTTCCCATTCTATATTTTTCCACTATTCATGAATAGGCATCCACGCAATTTCTTTTCAAGGGAGGATTTCGACAAGAACCCCAGCAGGAAGAGTTTCAAATGATGTTTTCAACTTTGATTTTCTCTGTTTCCTAGGAATGTTTCAAATATTATAATTTTTCAAGGGAAGTTTTCGACCTTACCACTTGCAGGAAAGTATTGAATTTACTTTCAATACTCATTTCAACAGCATTTTACCTAAATTCTCTAAGGTTCCAATAAAATCCTCTTTCAGGGTTTTTTTTTTCCTCTAACATCAACAGTGATGGTTTCGCATATATCACGTTTAAGCGGATATTCGAGCTTTACTAGAATACCATAGTTTCACCGTTATAATTATTATTATTATTAGGATTCCCCATAGGGGAATACTATTGTTTTTGTTATTATTATTATTATTATTTTTCTTTCCACGCGTTTTTTTTTTCGTAAGAAATATGAAATAATTATCATGGGTAGCGTATGGTAAGAATATGCCATAGACCCAGTTTAAGTGACCTTGACCAACTTTTCAAGGTCACAGGGACTTTTAAAGGCAAAATTTGTAAAATTTTAAATTGCCATTAGGCCTAAAGTATAAGCCGTATGGCTAAGGGCCTTATTGACAATGATACAGAGGTAAATCCCCAGATATTCCTCTACTTTAATGCAAGTAGGTCAAGGTCAAGGTCGCTAATGGCCAAACCGGCTCAAAACAGGTTTGTTTCCGAGATGTCAAAAACCGGAAGGTACAGAGCTCTGACCTTAGTGGCATATGATGCCCTATATATTTATCTAAGGTTAGCTGAACTTTTGTAGCGACTGCTAAATGACTTTTTTTAACATAGATTTTTAAGCATTTTTGACATTGCAGAAATCACGACTTTGGCAATTTCTCCATGAAATACTGGTTTTTGGTCATAGCCTGCTATAGTAAACTACCCCAAACATATGCATAAAACCTCCAAATCAAATGTCAAATTTAACTTTGACCCACATTTACAAGGTCAGTTGGCTATTTCATGGAGAAATATTAACGTAGGGTAAAGATGATGTTTTGCTGTCACCCCCCACCCCACCCCCACCCCCACCATTCGCACATTCTCTTTCAGAATATGGGGTCACATGACCTTGTAAGTGCCCATTTTCTTCAAGTTCAAAGGTCAATTTCTCTATATTTGTAATTTTTTTCCTATGTTTTACCTCCGTATACTTGCTATTATAAAGATAAATTGCTTTAGAATAGTTTGGTAACATAACTCAAAATTTAGTAGAGGGGTCATTAGCCAATAAACCATTACACAATATCTTTTACTGACTGACGAAAGCATTTCCACACCTATATAGCAGGGGAATCCTCCGCCACTGGCTTTAGCCAGTTGCAGTCTAGTTATTATTATTATTATTATTATTATTATTATTATTATTATTATTATTATTATTATTATTATTATTATTATTATTATTATTATTATTATTATCATCATTAATATTATCATTATTGTTATTATTATTTACAGGAATGTTTTCAACTCTAAGCCTTACAGTGAATGTTTCAAACCTACCTTTCCTTTAATGATGTTTTGAACTTTAGATTTTTTTCTTCATTTCCTAAGAAGCTTCCCTCACAATCACTTCTAAAGACATTTTTTTTTTTACTATAACCGCCTAAGGAAAGGCTTGAAAACTACCCTAAATGAAGGGGTGTTTTGAAACCTAAATTTTCTCTCCTTATTTTTGGGAGATTATATACAACACATTCCTTCTTTAAAAGGTAAAAAGGTGTCTGTTAATAGTAATAGGATGTTTGTAAAATAGCTAATAGGATACACCAACTTCATATAGAAATAGATGAAAGACGAATGCCGAGACAACGAATAACAACTTTTAAATAAGATCAGCCTCGCAGTTAAACTATTGACATTAGATAGTGTTCTACTGCAGATTTCAATGAATCAAGAAAATAACGTCACATGAATAACTACCTTACGAATTTTTTCATCTCCATAAATCATTATGCAGCGTTTCAAAAATAAACTGCCTAAAGTCTCGTAATGGAAGCTTTTTTTGTAAAGTACTGAATAATATAAACATGAAAGCTGTGAAGAAGCATACTCTTCGCTGAAAAATAGATGAATTTAACTTTGATCTAAGTCTGCATTATTTTTTATAAACCCATGTCGGCAATACCCAGAGAGTTATTTGCATAGACGCTTAAATACGAGTAGACAAAGCTGCGTTCGCTTGGATTAAAACTGACGAACGACCGAAATTCCATGAAACCCACAATTTCCTTTCAGTGAACAAAGTATTTAGAATTATGTGGTTCTTTTTTTACTTTTTCGCCAGTATCTATATTTCTTTTGGACTTGCTTCCCTCTATATTTCATACCAGCAGGTGAAATTCTATAAATATTTATATTTTTTAGAAAAAGAAAATATAGATAAAATTTCCTCGCTTCAGGGTTGAATAGAGAGAGAGAGAGAGAGAGAGAGAGAGAGAGAGAGAGAGAGAGAGAGAGAGAGAGAGAGAGAGAGATCAATGGTACCTGCTGTAAAACCAATCCAGTATAGTAAATACACTAAATTTCTGTATTTTTTTTCCATTAGAGCCATGAATAGTCTCTTAGATTCCTTGATTAATGTATAGTTCTGACCTGTCCTAAAGTATTTCTTCTTCATCATGAGTTTAACTAAATCAATAAAAGATGTATCAGTACTAATACTCTCTCACCCTCGCCATCATTTTTATATTATTTAAAAGACATTCTCAAAGCATGGTCTTGAATTAAGGTTCTAGGTACTAATAACATTTTTGTTTCATTTTCTGTCCCTTCTTACCACTTTCACTAATTTAGCGTTAACCTGAGTATGACATGGGTAGACAGCAAGAAATAATAATAATAATGACAGTGATGATAATAAATTTATATATATATATATATATATATATATATATAAATATATATATAAATATATATATATATATATATATATATATATATATATGTATATATATTGAAAAATTTGAAAAATGATAAATAGTATAAGGGGAAAAATTTAATTTATGGATAAAGTATTCATTTATTGCTGTGTACAGTGACATTAGATCTGGTGATGCTATGTATATATATATATATATATATATATATATATATATATATATATATATATATATATATATATATATATATATACATATATATATATATATATATATACATATATATATATATATATATATATATATATATACATATATATATACATATATATATATACATATAAATTATATATATATCTATCTATCTATCTATCTATATATATATATATATATATATATATATATATATATATATATATATATATATATATATATATATTTTCATAATATCACCAGATCTAATGTTACTGTACACAGCAATAAAGGAATACTTTATTCATAAATTCCATTTTTCCCCTTATACTATATATTCTTTTTTTTAATTTTTCAATATTGTTTATTTTTGTATTTGTACCTATTTTGATTGGCATTTGTCAATTTCTGAATTATTATAATGAAAAATTTTAACCGTAAGTAATGTCTTTTCTGATTTTATTCTAAATATAAATATGACGGTTTGCACTCCTTTGTATATCTTAAGATGTGTAAATAGCCTTTAAGAATCATACAACCTGTTTGTTTAATGGCTTAAGGTTTAAAGACCGCTTATGAATGGCAGAGGTAAAGGGCAGTAACATTGCTCCAGCTAGGAGGGCTATGCCCTAAACTAGAGACTAAACATATATACCCTCTCCACCCAAGCTTGGACCAGGGAGGGATAGTGTGGTGGAATTGTTTGGCACCATTTCCTTGAGAACTGGCACTTAAAGGTCTTTGGAAAAGTGTTATTTTTTTATCCCCACTATCAAAAGGGGGCCACTAAACACAACGGCCCGTTTATCGTCGTTTATCCTCTAACACGCACACCCTTGGTCCCCTTACATCAATAGATCAGTAACAAGGGTATGAAAGGTCCAACATCTGATTAACCACAGATAAACCGCTGGTTGAGGGGAGGGGGGCGTCTCTAGAGGAGGGGTAAGTTAGGTTTCAGGGATGAATGAGTTAATGACTCAGTTAATTCAAGTACAAACAAGTTATAATTAATCAAAATAAATTTAACCTTCTTCATGGTCGTTCAACTGTTTCTCTCTCAACGCAATATACAGTTAAAAATGGTATATCAGTATTTTTTTTTTACAGTGGTTAAACTAATTCGAACTTAACATAATAGTAGATATAGTGGTAGTCATAGCTAGATTGATTTGTTCTTTAGGGCTGTTAAACTTCTCACTTAATACAATAGAGTTCAAAGTGTTTTATCAGTTAGTTTTTTAGCGGTTAAACTAAGTCTCACTTAACACAATCGTTTATCTAGTGGTAGCTGTAGCTGGTTTGATTTCTTCTTTAGGGCTGTTAAACCTCTTCTCACTTGAGACAAAAGAGTTTAAATATTTTTAGTATTATGGTTCTCTCTTCGAGGTGGTCAAACTATTTCTCGTTATGGTGAATATAGCTGTTCTGCCCAAGTCTAAAGAAGTCTCTACATGTACAGTAGATCTTGGTTCTGCCTTCACAGTCTCAGGGAATGTCTGACTTCAGTAGGAAGGGAGTGAGGAGGGCATCTTTTGTGTTATAATGTTATGAGGTCCACCCAAGAATGCATTCATTGGCCGAGGTAGAGAAAATGGTCTCCTGTCTGGAACGAGTGGACAAAATTGTGTAGCTAATGCCAAGAAAGTAGGGTCTTAAGAATGTAAAACTATGGGTCAGGAAATTTATCTCGAGAGGAATCAGCTGTCACATAGAAGGATAAACTGATCATGAAGGGAAAAGTGTTTAAGAAGATGGATTTAATCCTTTGCTTGGGGGGAGTGGATTAGTTATTACTTATCTCGGATGGTCAAGGTGTCCAAGAATTTGGGCCTATGAAAGGTAGGGGTTTAGGTTTAGGTACCAGCAGGTGTCCTCAGTTAGTTGAAATATAGGTAGAAATTTACGAGGGATAACTGCGTTTGGTTATTTGCCTTTCGTAAAAAAGTGGATATTTAATTGAAAAATTAGGCTTGTGTGTTGGGGGGGAGGGGGTTGAGAACACTTGCTACCAACCCTTCAAGTAAGGTTAATATATATGCTAGCGACGGAACCTAGCCACTCATGTTTCTATCGGAAGATCTGACAATCCCAGCGGTTTAAGGAACTACCATTTTTATGACACTGATTTGCATTAATCTCTTTTTGGATTTTAAGATTCAGGTGTCGTTAACAAGGTAATATCATATGAATA
>NC_090729.1:18843554-18846054 GCF_036898095.1 Palaemon carinicauda | reverse complement strand
AAAAAAGCATTTGCTCCAACTTTGAACTTTTGAAGTTCTACTGATTCAACCACCCAATTAGGAAGATCATTCCACAACTTGGTCACAGCTGGAATAAAACTTCTAGAGTACTGCGTAGTATTGAGCCTCGTGATGGAGAAGGCCTGGCTATTAGAATTAACTGCCTGCCTAGTATTACGAACAGGATAGAATTGTCCAGGGAGATCTGAATGTAAAGGATGGTCAGAGTTGTGAAAAATCTTATGCAACATGTATAATGAACTAACTGAACGACGGTGCCAGAGATTAATATCTAGATCAGGAATAAGAAATTTAATACACCGTAAGTTTTTGTCCAACAAATTAAGATGAGAATCAGCAGCTGAAAACCAGACAGGAGAACAATACTCAAAACAAGGTAGAATGAAAGAATTAAAACACCTCTTCAGAATAGATTGATCACCGAAAATCTTGAAAGACTTTCTCAATAAGCCTATTTTTTGTGAAATTGAAGAAGACACAGACCTTATATGTTTCTCAAAAGTAAATTTACTGTCGAAAATCACACCTAAAATTTTGAAAGAGTCATACATATTTAAAGAAACATTATCAATACTGAGATCCGGATGTTGAGGAACCACCGTCCTTGACCTACTTACAATCATACTTTGGGTTTTGTTAGGATTCAACTTCATACCCCATAATTTGCACCATGCACTAATTCTAGCTAAATCTCTATTAAGGGATTCACCAACCCTACATCTACATTCAGGGGATGGAATTGATGCAAAGAGAGTAGCATCATCTGCATATGCAACAAGCTTATTTTCTAGGCCAAACCACATGTCATGTGTATATAGTATAAAAAGTAATGGGCCAAGAACACTACCCTGTGGAACACTGGATATCACATTCCTATAATCACTATGGTGCCCATCAACAACAACTCTTTGAGATCTATTACTTAAAAAATCAATAATAATGCTAAGAAACGACCCACCCACTCCAACTGTTTCAGTTTGAAAACAAGGGCCTCATGATTAACACGGTGAAAGGCAGCACTAAAATCAAGGCCAATCATACGAACTTCCCGACCACAATCAAGGGATTTCTGTACAGCATTTGAGATTGTAAGAAGGGCATCACATGCTCCAAGGCCTTTACGAAAACCAAATTGCAAACTAGGGAGTAGATGATTACCTTCAGCAAACCTATTAAGACGTTTTGCCAGAAGACGTTCAAAAACTTTAGATAATATGGGAGTTATTGAAATTGGGCGGTAATCAGTGGGACTTGAGCTACCACAAACACATTTACATAGAGGAGTAACATTACCAATTCTCCAACTAGTGCTAAAAGCTCCTCTTCTTGCTAACTTGCGCAAAATAACAGATAACTTTGGAGCTAAGAAATCTGCTGTCTTTATAAAAAACAAAGGAAAAATACCATTTGGGTCAACACCTCCATAAGCATCAAGGTCCATCAACAGAGCTTTAATCTCAAGAGATCGAAAAGCTAAACTAGTTAGTTTAGCCTCAGGAAAACAGGAATGAGGAAGTTTAAGTTTTACATTACTCTGTTTGCTGTCAAAAACATCAGCCGAAAGGGTTGCCTTTTCCTTTGGACAGTGAGTGACTGAGCCATCTGGTTCAAGTAAAGGAGGAACTGTTGCATCTACACCAAAGAGTGCAGATTTAAGGGTAGACCACCATTTATGTTCCTGAGTTGTACCAGAAAGTGTTTCTTTTATGGTTAAATTGTACTCCTTTTCAGTTGAGGCATAAACTCTCTGAGCAAAAGCTCGAAGATGAGTATAGTTGTTCCAGGTCAAATCTGATCTCTTACCCTTCCAAAGTTGATAGGCCTCCTGCTTCTCCAAAAAAGCATGTCTACAATCATCATTGAACCACGGTTTGTCCTTCACTCGGTACCTTAGCACACGCGAAGGGATACGCCTATCAATTATGTTGACTAGATTCTCATTCAAAGGGACAACAGGATCTACACTATTATATAATTGTGACCAATTCAAGCACAAAAGATCATGTAAAATCCCATTCCAGTCTGCTTGGGATTTCATATAAATTTTACAAGAATATGATATATCAGGGACAGGCTGCTCAGTCTTCACTAATAATGAAATCAAGGCATGATCAGATGTCCCGACAGGAGAACCAACCTTACCAGTTATAACGCCAGGGGAGTCAGTGTATACAAGGTCCAAGCAATTACCAGACCTGTGAGTAGCTTCATTTATGATTTGCTCACAGCCTGATTCAGAGGCAAAGTCTTAAGCTCTTAAGCCATGGCGATCGGTAGGAGAGATAGAACTTAACCAATCCCTATGGTGAGCATTAAAATCACCAACAAAGACAAAAGAAGCCTTTCTATCATCTTCTTGTATCTTAGCCATAATGGTAAGAAGACAATCGAAGATAGAATCATCCATGTCTGGATTCCGGTAGATCGAACATAAATAAAAGTTGTTATGCCTGCCACAAACTTTTATTACCTGAATCTC
>NC_090729.1:18841800-18843054 GCF_036898095.1 Palaemon carinicauda | reverse complement strand
AAAAAATATCTGAAGGACTTTTGAAGGTCACTAATGTATTGTCTGTTTATATATATATATATATATATATATATATATATATATATATATATATATATATATATATATATATATATACGTATATATATATTTATATATATATATATATATATATATATACATATATATATATATATATATATATATATATATATATATATATATATATATATATATATATAGATATATATATATATATATATATATATATATATATATATATGGATATAAATATATATATATATATATATATATATATATATATATATAAATATATATACATATATATATATATATATATACATATATATATATATATATATATATATATATATATATATATATATATATATATATATATATATATATATATATATATCTATATATATACATATATATATATATATATATATATATATATATATATATATACATGTATAATATATATATATATATATATATATATATATATATATATATATATATATATATATATATATATAAATATAAATATAAATATATATATATATATATATATATATATATATATATATATATATATATATATATATATATGTATATATATATATATATATATATATATATGTATTATATATATATATTTATATATATATATATTTATATATATATATATATATAAATATAAATATATATATATATATATATATATATATATATATATATATATATATATGTATATATATATATATATATATATATATATATATATATATATATATATATATATATATATATATATATATATATATATATATATATGGGAGAGAGAGAGAGAGAGAGAGAGAGAGAGAGAGAGAGAGAGAGAGAGAGAGAGAGAGAGAGGAGAGAGAGAGAGAGAGAATTAGGATGAAAGAGGTAATTTAGAAAAGTTATAGTTAATATATTAAAACAATAAATGTTTGTTTAGTCAGCCATGTAGAAAAATTATCACAAAATCAGGAGTCATCCCATGATAATTATAGGGATATGATATGTTTTTTTAAGGTATTTTAGATAATTGGATTGTTAGAAAAATTTATGTAGATCAAAAGATCTTATTGTCCGTACAAAATTGTTCGTAATCAAGGCTATATTTTCCTCATGGCAATAGAGTCCACCATGAGAGAGAGAGAGAGAGAGAGAGAGAGAGAGAGAGAGAGAGAGAGAGAGAGAGAGAGAGAGAACTATTCATTA
>NC_090729.1:18829300-18831800 GCF_036898095.1 Palaemon carinicauda | reverse complement strand
TATATATATATATATATATATATATATATATATATATATATATATATATATATACATATACATTATATATACATATAAATAATTATATATATATATATATATATATATATATATATATATATATATATATATATATATATATATATATATATTATTATTATTATTACTATCCAAGCTACAACCCTGATTGGAAAAGCAAGATGCTATAAGCCCAGGGGCTCCAATAGGGAAAAATAGCCCAGTGAGGAAAGGAAATAAGGAAATAAATAACTGAAGAGAACAAATTAACAATAAATCATTCTAAAAAAAGTAATGTCAAAAGAGATATATCATATATAAAACTATTAACAATGTCAACAACAAAAATGTCATATATAAACTATAAAAAGACTCATGTCCGTCTGGTCAACAAAAAAGCATTTGCTCCAACTTTGAACTTTTGAAGTTCTACTGATTCAACAACCCGATTAGGAAGATCATTCCACAACTTGGTAACAACTGGAATAAAACTTCTAGAGTACTGCGTAGTATTGAGTCTTATGATAGAGAAGGCCTGGCTATTAGAATTAACTGCCTGCCTAGTATTACGAACAGGATAGAATTGTCCAGGGAGATATGAATGTAAAGGATGGTCAGAGTTATGAAAAATCTTATGCAACATGCATAATGAACTAATTGATCGACGGTGCCAGAGATTAATATCTAGATCAGGAATAAGAAATTTAATAGACCGTAAGTTTCTGTCCAACAAATTAAGATGAGAATCAGCAGCTGAAGACCAGACAGGAGAACAATACTCAAAACAAGGTAGAATGAAAGAATTAAAACACTTCTCAGAATAGATTGATCACCGAATATCTTAAAAGACTTTCTCAATAAGCCTATTTTTTGTGCAATTGAAGAAGACACAGACCTTATATGTTTCTCAAAAGTAAATTTGCTGTCAAGAATCACGCCTAAAATTTTGAAAAAGTCATACAAATTTAAAGAAACATTATCAATACTGAGATCCGGATGTTGAGGAGCCACCGTCCTTGACCTACTTACAATCATACTTTGAGTTTTGTTAGGATTCAACTTCATACCCCATAATTTGCACCATGCACTAATTTTAGCTAAATCTCTATTAAGGGATTCACATACCCCAGATCTACATTCAGGGGATGGAATTGATGCAAAGAGAGTAGCATCATCTGCATATGCAACAAGCTTATTTTCTAGGCCAAACCACATGTCATGTGTATATAGTATGAAAAGTAATGGGCCAAGAACACTACCCTGTGGAACACCGGATATCACATTCCTATACTCACTATGGTGCCCATCAACAACAACTCTTTGAGATCTACTACTTAAAAAAATCAATAATAATGCTAAGAAACGACCCACCCACTCCCAACTGTTTCAGTTTGAAAACAAGGGCCTCATGATTAACACGGTGAAAGGCAGCACTAAAATCAAGGCTAATCATACGAACTTCCCGACCACAATAAAGGGATTTCTGTACTGCATTGGAGATTGTAAGAAGGGCATCACATGCTCCAAGGCCTTTCCGAAAACCAAATTGCAAACTAGGGAATAGATGATTACCTTCAGCAAACCTATTAAGATGTTTTGCCAGAAGACGTTCAAAAACTTTAGATAATATGGGAGTTATGGAAATTGGGCGGTAATCAGTGGGACTTGAGCTACCACAAACACATTACATAGAGGAGTAACATTACCAATTCTCCAACAAGTGCTAAAAGCTCCTCTTCTTGCTAACTTGCGTAAAATAACAGATAACTTTGGAGCTAAGAAATCTGCTGTCTTTATAAAAAACAAAGGAAAAATACCATTAGGGTCTACACCTCCATAAGCATCAAGGTCCATCAACAGAGCTTTAATCTCACGAGATCGAAAAGCTAAACTAGTTAGTTTAGCCTCAGGAAAACAGAAATGGGGAAGTTCAAGTTTTTCATTACTCTGTTTACTGTCAAAAACATCAGCCAAAAGGGTTGCCTTTTCCTTTGGACAGTGAGTGACTGAGCCATCTGGTTTAAGTAAAGGAGGAACTGTTGCATCTACACCAAAGAGTGCAGATTTAAGGGTAGACCACCATTTATGTTCCTGAGTTGTACCAGAGAGGGTTTCTTTTATGATTAAATTGTACTCCTTTTCAGTTGAGGCATAAACTCTCTGAGCAAAAGCTCGAAGCTGAGTATAGTTGTTCCAGGTCAAATCTGATCTGTTACCCTTCCAAAGGTGATAGGCCTCCTGCTTCTCCAAATAAGCACGTCTACAATCATCATTGAACCCCGGTTTGTCCTTCATTCGGTACCTTAGCACACGAGAAGGGATACGCCTATCAACTATGTTGACTAGATTCTCATTCAAAGGGACAACAGGATCTACACTATTATATAATTGTGACCAATTCAAGCACAAAAGATCATGCAAAATCCCATTCCAGTCTGCTTGGGATTTCATATAAATTTTACAAGAATATGATATATCAGGG
>NC_090729.1:18813001-18818001 GCF_036898095.1 Palaemon carinicauda | reverse complement strand
GCATGCCCTGTCTCCAAGGATGATCTCCAGTATTGGGACCCTCAGGTATGTACTGTATGCACTAACCTGATTACTGAGGCTTTTGATTCCCCTATAACGGCGGAATCAAGGGATATAGCAAGGGAAAAGCTTCGTACTTGGGTAAGGGGCTTCAAGAAGAACACCTCTGGCCCTTATCTTCCAAGTGAGAAGATGAGGGCGTATCTTTTTCCCAAGGCATCAGCTGATGCAGTGATTCCCCAGCCTCAAGAGGAGATCCCTCAAGATCAAGTCCAGGTGGACGTAGAAGTCGCAGTCGCGATGCAAGATATCCAGTTGGATGACAGGATGTCTGACCTGGATGAACGTTTGGAAGAAGACCTCCTGGCAGAAGGTCAGGATCAAGTTCAAACCCCGGATGTCGTAGAGGATAAGGTCGACGAGGTGTCGGCTACTCCGGTTCAGATGCCGGAGCCTATCCCCTCAACATCGGCTGGTCTCCCAGTAGATCTGGGACAGGCCCTCTCTTCGATTGTTGGAATGATCCAACAAATGCAGAAGGAGAATCAGGAGAAGGCGGCTGCAATGGAACTGCGTATGCAGTCCCTGGCAGAATCACATGGGCCCCGGAAAAGGCTCAATGTGAAAGACCTTCCCATATGCTCAGATGCTAACCCATGGAGGTATGCTGAGCACATGCCGATGACGACTGGAAAGATCGTCATCTCGGATAAGCTGGGTTCAGTTCCCCTAGAGGAGGTAGAATTCTGGCCCAGCAAGGCATCATATCCGGACTGCTATGTCCGGCTGAGAAAAGAACCAGCTTCAAGGGAGGAGACAGAGCCGAAGGAGGTCATCATTATGGACCACGCTAAGGCTCAAGCCCTACTTTCATCCTCGATGAAAGAGAGGGGCTTCTCTAACTCGAAGGTAGCTGCATTGAGCAAGAAGCTCCCTTCTTTTGTGTCCTCTCCTGATAGAGCCTTCCCCTTTTTACAGAAAGGGTTTGCGGCTGTCCTAAAGGCAGTCGAGGCCGGCAACCCTTGCCCCTCCCTGGAGGAGTGTAAACCCTTGTCGCTGGCCCTGCCTATGGACCACAAAGACTGGAAGGATGTCCATCTGACATTCTCAGTGGGAAAGTTGGAGGCTGATATTGCCGGACGGCAATTCGGCGAGGACCTCCCCAAGCTGTCCGACTCTCTTTTACGAAGAGAGTTCGAGACAAAAGAAAGACTGGCTGCCTCAATGTCTCATCAGACTACTCTTGAGACGATGGCAAGTGACCCCAAGGTCCATGAAATGTTCATGGTAGTGGCTAAGTCTCACCTAGCCACAGTGACGAAGGACCTTTATGGCTTCGTCAAGGCAAGGAGAGCTTGCAGGGAGTTCGTGTTCACCGGGGCTTCGGTGAGACACGAGCCAAGGAAGTTAATCTCCTCCAACATTTGGGGAAAAGACCTTTTTCCTACCGATGTGGTCAAAGAGGTTGTTGATAAGGCCGCCGTGGAGAATAGAAACCTTCTCCAGAAGTGGGGCCTGGCTATCAAAAGAAAATCTTCCCCGGATGAGGGTCCTCAACCAAAGAGGAAGAATATGAGGACTAGGCTACCGTCTCGGCCAGCCAAGCCTTATAGACAGCAACAGCAACTGCAATTGCCATTGCCTCCAGTGCCCCAGATGGTGGCACGAACCCCGACTACTTTTCAGTGGGTACCCCAGGCTGTGCCAGGTCAGTCTACCACATTCACCTCAACGTTCGAAGGACAGTCTTCTTCCTTTCGTGCAAAACCTAGAGGAGGAGCCAGAGGCTCGTCTAGGCGCCCCTCAAGGGGAAGGGGATTCAGAGGTGGTCGTGGTCAGGGAGGCAAGACCTCAGGACGGCAGTCCAAGTGAAACGATACCGGTAGGAGGGATACTGATGAAATTTTGGGATCGCTGGACCTTCGATCCCTGGGCCCAAAGCCTACTCAAGAATGGACTGGGCTGGAGCTGGTACAGCACTCCACCCCCCGTGCCTTCGGTTTTTCCAACACTCCACCCCCGTTTTGGAGGAGTACGTTCAAGAACTGTTGGAGAAAAAGGTGATCCGAAAGGTGAAGTCCATCAAATTCCAAGGGAGGCAGTTTTGTGTTCCCAAGAAAGACTCGGAAAAGCTCAGAATCATTCTGGACTTGTCGCCACTCAACAAGTTCATAGTGAATTGCAAATTCAAGATGCTAACACTGCAACACATAAGGACCTTACTGCCCAAGAGGGCATACTCAGTCTCTGTAGACTTGTCAGATGCCTATTGGCACATTCCAATCAGCCGTCGACTCTCCCCCCTACCTAGGGTTCAGGCTACAACGGAGACTGTACGCCTTCAGAGCCATGCCATTCGGGCTAAACATAGCCCCAAGGATTTTCACGAAGCTTGCGAGCGCAGCTCTCAAACAATTACGCCTAAAGGGAATTCAGGTAGTAGCCTACCTGGACGACTGGCTGGTGTGGGCAGCATCCGAGACCGAATGCTTGCAAGCTTCCAGTCAGGTGATCCAGTTCCTAGAGTACCTAGGCTTCAAGATCAACAGAAAAAAGTCTCGACTTTCTCCATCCCAAAAGTTCCAGTGGCTGGGAATCCACTGGGACCTTTTGTCACACAGTTTCTCCATCCCGACGAAGAAAAGGAAGGAGATAGCAGGCTCTGTCAAGAGACTCCTAGATTCCGAAAGGATATCAAGACGCGAACAGGAGAGGGTACTAGGCTCTCTCCAGTTTGCTTCAGTGACAGACCCAGTGCTAAGAGCACAGCTAAAGGATGCAACCGGAGTTTGGAGAAGGTATGCATCAAACGCGCGAAGAGACCTGAGAAGACCAGTGCCGCCTCGGCTACGTACTCTTCTCAGACCTTGGTCCCAAGCCAGACATCTAAAGAAGTCGGTTCTTCTTCAGCCACCTCCCCCGTCGATGACGATTCACTCAGACGCCTCAAAGGAGGGATGGGGAGGTCACTTTCATCGGAAAAAAAGTCCAGGGGACTTGGTCCAAGCTATTCAGGACCTTTCATATAAACTTTCTAGAAGCTATGGCAGTGCTCCTTACCTTAAAGAAAGTCTCCCCGCGTCACTCGATCCACATAAGATTGGTGATGGACAGCGAGGTGGTTGTGAGATGCTTGAATCGACAAGGGTCGAGGTCACCACCTCTCAACCAAGTGATGTTAGCCATTTTCTGATTGACGGAGAAGAAGAAGTGGTACCTGTCGGCAGTTCACCTTCAAGGAGTCCGCAATGTGACAGCGGACGCTCTATCCAGGTTCACACCGATAGAGTCTGAATGGTCCTTAGACGCAGGATCATTCTCCTTCATTCCGAATCAAGTCCCAGAACTGCAGATAGACCTCTTTGCGACGAAAAACAACAAGAAGTTGCCCCTGTACGTGTCCCCGTACGAGGACCCCTTAGCGGAAGCAGTGGACGCAATGTCCCTCGACTGGAACAGATGGTCCAGGATTTATCTGTTCCCTCCTCACAACCTTCTGTTGAGGGTCCTCAACAAACTGAGATCCTTCAAGGGGGTAGCGGCAATAGTGGCCCACAAGTGGCCGAACAGTATGTGGTTCCCCTTGGCGTTGGAACTACAGATGAAGTTTGTGCCGCTACCACATCCAGTTCTGACCCAGCGAGTCCAGAAGTCGACTGTTTGCGCTTCATTACAGAAAACCCGGACCCTGCAGCTCATGATTTTCTCGCCCTTGCGGTGAGAAAGCGTTTCGGGATTTCGAAAGCCAGCATAGACTTCCTAGAGGAATATAAGTGCAAATCGACTAGAAGGCAATATGAGTCATCTTGGAGAAAATGGGTGGCCTTTGTAAAGGCAAAGAATCCGCAGGAGATCTCAACAGACTTCTGCTTATCTTTCTTCATCCACCTCCATGGCCAAGGGTTGGCAGCTAACACGATTTCAGTGTGTAAATCTGCTTTGATGAGACCCATTTTATTTGCCTTCCAGATCGACCTAGGTAACGAGATCTTTAATAAAGTTCCGAAAGCCTGCGCTAGGCTCAGACCTTCAGCACCTCCAAAGCCCATCTCATGGTCTTTAGACAAAGTTCTTCATTTCGCCTCCCTGTTGAGCAATGAAGAATGTGCGTTAAAGGATTTGACGCAAAAAGTTATTTTCCTATTTGCACTCGCGTCCGGGGCCAGGGTTAGTGAGATCGTAGCCCTCTCGAGAGAGGCAGGTCGTGTTCAGTTCCTGGATGGGGGGGATCTGAACCTGTTTCCGGATCCTACGTTTCTCGCCAAGAATGAGTTACCCACCAACAGGTGGGGTCCCTGGAGAATCTGCCCTCTGAAAGAAGATGCATCTCTATGTCCAGTAGAATGCCTAAAGGTCTATCTTCGTAGAACTTCAGACTTCAAGGGTGGTCAACTATTCAGGGGAGAAACATCAGGCTCAAATTTATCTCTGAATCAACTCAGAGCGAAAATCACATATTTTATTCGCAGAGCGGATCCTGACAGTACACCCGCAGGTCACGATCCGATGAAAGTTGCCTCATCCCTAAATTTCTTTAATTGTATGGATTTTGAACATATCCGTTCATACACGGGCTGGAAGTCTTCCAGGGTGTTCTTTCGCCACTATGCGAAGCAAGTAGAGGAACTTAAGAGATCTGTGGTAGCAGTGGGTCGTGTAGTTAACCTTACTGTTTAACTCTGCGAGGAACAGTGGTCTTAATTGGGACGATTAAGTCCAGGGTGAGTGTGTAGGTACATACTGTACTACAAACTAAATGAGGGCACCAAGTGCCCATATAGACTGTTCCTTCTTTCAAAGGTGAACCTAGCATAAGTTCAGACATGTGTGCCGAGCGTTTCTAACGCTAATGTGATTGATTTGTAATACAGACTTTTATGACTTGATACCTCGGTATCTTATTAAAGTGGTGTTTAATGGTTTTTCTTTCAGATAAACAAGTTCTGTTTACTATCATACTTATGCTTAAAGTTTTGGGTTATCCTCTTTTATATATATAT
>NC_090729.1:18801640-18805001 GCF_036898095.1 Palaemon carinicauda | reverse complement strand
GAGAGAGAGGGGGGGGGGGAGAAAAATTAGGTTGAAAGAGAAAATTCCGAAAAGTTATAGTAAATGTATTGAAACAGTCGACGTTTGTTTAGTCAGTCATGTAAAAAAAAAAAAAAAAAAATCATGAGTCATCCCATGATAACTATAGAGATATGATATATTTTTAAAGGTATTTCAGATAATTGGATTGGTAGTAAAATTTATATAGATCAAAAGGTCTTCTTATTGTCGGAACAAAATTGTTCGTAATTCAGGCTATACTTTCCTCAATGCAATTACTTTCCTCAATGCAATAGAGTCCACTCTGAGAGAGAGAGAGAGAGAGAGAGAGAGAGAGAGAGAGAGAGAGAGAGAGAGAGAGAGAGAGAGAGAACTATTCATTAGGTCACTGTAATAAGTTAAAGCAAACTTACTTTTTGAGAATTGGGAGAATTTACACAATTTCTGAAAATAACCCCATGTTAAACTGAAAATACGAAGTCCCAATTGAACAAGGAATACGTTATCGTCTGAGATTCCTGCTGACATATTCTAGAAGTCATACATGCGAATTCCACAACTTCTATTGCAAAAGAAGAAAAAGAAGTTTTAACAACATCTAGTAAGTTATCTTGAAAAATTATCATTAAACACACGAGTTTACTTTTTACCTTCACTAACAATTATTCCCATTTCCATGACAGCATGAGACATTGCCTGTCAGGAACAACTTTTATCAGATTATAACAATGGGCTTTATGCCTTACCTTGAAGCCCCGTAGTGTCCAACCCCTACCAAACCCTGACTTATTAGACACGTAAGAAAGTTTTGTTTGTTTATTGTTGCCGAGTCTTCACGGCTTTTGATTTATGCTAATGCATGAAGTTCAAAATTTTTTCCTAAGTTGGACAAGGAATTTACTCGCATACGAGGAATAAAAACAAACTCATTGATCTTATGACGTTATGTGAGCGCTGCAGCTCTTACGCTCTGGACTCCTCGTAAATAGCTTTGTTTTATTATGTTGTTCTTAATACCAGATTGAATCCAAAAGTAGAGGAAGATGAGAGTTTAGAGAGTAAGTTCAAGTGAAATTACAGACCCTACATAGCACTATCCATGCGCATGAAAAAAAAAAGAAGAGATGAGTAAAGTATATCAAAGGGAAAGAAATTAAATATCTTAAAAATTATTCACTTAAAAAAATAATAATATACCGTATATGATAACCACCAATAAAATTGTTTTCAAATTCTTATTAATGGGGGTAATATGATTATTTATTGCGTAGGATATGTAAAAAAAAAAAAATTAAAAAATTATCGCTAAGAATTGTCACATATGAATTAAATTATGATTCATGAATGAATCAGTGTAATTGTGTGAAGATTTTTTTCATCATCTAGAGTCGATGCAATGAAAATATAGGGTAAATTATGATTTCAAAAATAAATGTTTTGAGATAATCTTAGCTGTCTTTTTTATATTATTTTGTGAAGGTAAAATTTCACATCAAGTATTTTTTACGCCTATCTCTCTCTCTCTCTCTCTCTCTCTCTCTCTCTCTCTCTCTCTCTCTCTCTCTCTCTCTCTCTCTCTCTCTCTCTCTCTTTTAAACACTCACAGAGAAAGGCACATCTTATTTTTATTCAATTGAAAGATTCCCAATGCCACTAAAATGAGAATATATATATATATATATATATATATATATATATATATATATATATATATATATATATATATATATATATATATATATATATATATATATATATATATACAGTATAAGTATGTAACTTTATAAACAGCCTTATTATAGATATGTTCGAAAGAACTCGAGTAATGTTCGAGGTGGCTGTTAGGTTGCAACAGGGAGGCGACAAGAAGGGTACTGAGTGTATTGAACGAGACAACAAGCTTATATACAAATAGGTGAGAGTAAGAATGACATATATTTCAAACAGTAAAAAGGATGTTATAACAAGTTTAAACAGTTTTATTATCAGTGGGAGGGAGAGATAGACAGATAAATTATGAAGAAATAATGTTACAGTGTGCGAGTGTGTATGACACGATCGTACATAGTAATGACATTTCTCTTTTTTGTATATAGTCTCCTTTGTATCTTCGCTCTCCCCTCTTACTGATAAAGACCTAAATCAACTTGTCTGTTTTTCTCACCGTTAAATGTTAACAGAAACTGTTGTTGGTTGAACAGGAAATAACCTGTTATATGTTAGGGCAGGGGTTCTCAACCTTCTTGGCCCATGCACCCCTTTCACCATTTGCAATGATGTCATTCACCCCCCCCCCTTCCCATCTTTTCCAAATTTGTCTGTCTCAAAAAGTGCACTGTATATAATATGCAAATATTACTAAAAATCCTTTTATTTTCTTTTTTTCAAACTGAATTATACATTTACAGCTTTACATGGATTACTTTTACAATGGAATATTACAAATTATATGCAAATTGAAAATATCGATGGATATATAAAACTTGAATGAAAGTAAAATAGTTTTTTTTTTTTTATTCATAAGAACTACTTAACAGGCCAAACTGAAGGTGATGCAACAAACAAAAAGTTCGATAGGGTAACAAGATATTATAAATCTGTAATTATTTTTATTCAGAAGATTACATTTCATCGGTTGACGAAACCTGTGATTGTTTTTTTTTCTTAGCCAATTCTGGAATACGCGGATGAGTGTTTGAAAGGGCACAACACAGGTAATTTTCTACCTCTAATCTATTGCGCTGCTTCGTTTTAATTTGTAACAGAGTTGAAAAGCCTGACTCGCAAAGATATGTCGATACAAACGGAAGCAATACACGGATAGCCATTTCTGCCACTTTTGGGTAGGAATCGCACATTAGAGTCCAAAATTCTGTTATTGATTTCTCATCGAACATATCTCTTACACCCGAATCACTTTTTAACTCCAAAACTCATCTTGACAATCATCAGTAACTTTTTCAACTGGCAGTTTGAATGAATTTCTGACTAAATCCAACTCATCATCACTAAGTTCGTGAAAATATGGTCTGAATTTATTTTCCAGTGCTGTCAAATGCTACAAAATTTAATTTTTTGCAAATTGAGGAAGCACCTTGTCTTCACCACAAACATCAAGAATGGATGACAGTTTCTCAAACGTTGCTACATTTTCTGCATTTACCCTTTTCTTCTAATTTTCAGGCTTGCTCATGAAATCTTCCAAGGCATCTACGAATTCTATAATGTCTGTATTCCTTCCATGCATCTGAAGATTCAGTTTATTCAGTTGCTCAATTATATCAACCAAATAGGCAAGACGCATGATCCATTCCTCATCACTCAGCCAGGCAGGAAATTCTGTTTTACCTTGTACTTCAAA
>NC_090729.1:18784140-18796640 GCF_036898095.1 Palaemon carinicauda | reverse complement strand
GTTGGAGCAAATGCTTTTTTGTTGACCAGACGGACATGAGTCTTTTTATAGTTTATATATGAAATTTTTGTTGTTGACGTTGTTAATAGTTTATATATGATATATCTCTTTTGACATTACTTTTTTTAGGATGATTTATTGTTAATTTGTTCTCTTCAGTTATTTATTTCTTTATTTCCTTTCCTCACTGGGCTATTTTCCCTATTGGAGCCCCTGGGCTTATAGCATCTTGCTTTTCCAATTAGGGTTGTAGCTTGGATAGTAATAATAATAATAATAATAACTGAAAATGTTATTTTAATGATGATATTGGTAAAAGACCATTTTTATTCTGGCTTCGTAAACCTTTTTCCTCCTTATTTGTTCAATTATGTTTTATTTGTAACGAACGAGAAGGAAGATATTGTTTAATATGGACATTAAAGAACTGATATGTTGAATAATTTTGATAGACGTTAACCCATAATATTCAGGGTAAATAAATAATTATGAAATTTTTTATTTTAAAGTTTGAGGATTGAGGTAACAAACGCTATCTTTAAAACTTCTTTAAGCAAATAATTTTGAATCCAGTTTGAATAAAAACTATGGGAAAAAAAGTTTTCTATATAAAATAAAACATATTTATACAAATTTTACTGTTGGCTTTTATTTTTTTCAAGAAAGATACCGATCAGAGTGGGAACAAATTATTTTGGTTATGCTATCAAAGACTTTCCATTAAACTCTTCCAGTATATTTTGTTAATAAAATAATGGTTAATTTTCCTGATAAGTATTAAAAAAATATATTTTCTTTACGGTATTATTACGCAGCATACGAAATGATATATAAAGAATAAATTGTCCAGAAAAAAAATAGAAATAACTTATATAACACTCCTACTTGTTCTCCAAGTAATACTAATAGCGGATTGGCAGCCATTTTTCCCAATGGACGTACCGGTACGTTCTTGCATAACACTGTTATTTACATGTTTTTGCATATTTTTCATGACTTTATGAAAAACTTCAGGCATTTTCCAAAAGAATAAGACTAACCTGACCTCTCTATAAAAAAAAATAAGGCTTTTAAAGTAATTTAAATAAAAGATATAGCAAAATGTGCTTGAAAGTTTAATATACCATGGGGGTAAAAGTGATAATGTGTTACTTAAAATTATTTGTAGTTGTCCGAATTGTAGGATATAGATATGGATTCATATCTTTTAAACATACTTATGTAGATTCTAATGTTTATATAGGAAAGTTATTTTTCTAAGACTTCATTACTAATAAATAAAAGGGACATATATTTTTCAAGTTTATACAATATTTTCCAGATGACCACCAGAATCACTTTTCCTTTCATAGGCTTAAGACTTTATTGATAATAAAAAAAAGGACATATATTTTCCAAGACTATACTGTATCTTTTAGATGACCACAAGAATGTTAATTTTTCATTCCATAATCTTCGTACAAAATGATTAAACCAGGAGTGGCAAGCAATTTGTTTCCAAAGCATATTATTTTTTCACCTCTAATTCTGATGCACTACACAAATTTCTCCCATTTTCAATCCTTTATGTATGGTTATTTGGACATATGTGGGGGTTATACATATAATAATTATATATATATATATATATATATATATATATATATATATATATATATATATATATATATATATATATATATATATATTCATATATATATATATATATATATATATATATATATATATATATATATATATATATATATATATATATATATATGTATGTATATGTATATATATATATATATATATATATATATATATATATATATATATATATATATATATATATATATATATATATATATATATATATGTTTTATCCTCACTGGCCTATTTTTTCCCTATTGGAGCCCTTGGGTTTATAATATCTTGCTTTTCCGACTAAGATTATAACTTGGCTAGTAATAATAATAATAATAATAATAATAATAATAATATAAGCTAGACACGGCATCACAAACAGTGAATATTTAAAAATATTGAATCCCTCTACATTTCTCAAGCCCTATTGCAGAAACTGCCTTATGGTCTGGAATCCATTGATTCTTGGCTCCATCGCTAATGGTAATCTACATTTTCTCAATACTAATACTTTGTAAGGATAGTAGCAGATATTTCTGTGACCAGCCTGTCCGTGTCATTGGCCTTAATGATCATAGACTTTCTCCCATCAGCCATTATATCCCATGCATTTACAAATATTCTAGGGTCAACTTCCTATTGATTACATGGGGACACTACATTCAAAGACTTCATTGTGTTGCTAATGGCTTCTTCACCTTTTGTGAAGATGACTTTGCTCGTCACCTCTGCTTCACATATCTTTATTTGGCAAAGGAGTAAAACACATTAGTCTTGTTTCTTGCCTAATGAAGGAAGCTTAGGAAATTAATTGGTCTCTTGTTCCGGTTTCTTCCTTCTTCTCCTTCCTTGTCCTTTTTTCGACTGTCATCGTCTTGGATTTCAAGGCTAATTTCTTATATATATATATATATATATATATATATATATATATATATATATATATATATATATATATATATATATATATATAAATATATATATATATATATATATATATATATATATATATATATATATATATATATATATATATATATATATATATATATATATATAATATGTGTGTGTGCCCATCTTCTCATATTTAGCAGCATAGTATTCCACTTTTGGGATAATATTTGTTTTAGCATAGTTATAAAATGTCTTTGAAGTAATTAGAGCTAAGTGTTGACCTATCAAGGATGGTTGCATATACATTTGCTTCTTTTTCTGGGATGTTCACTTCAGCTTCGATGATTTCAGTAAGTTTTCATTTCTGGCATGCCTGAAGCTTGCCAATGCCACTGAGAATATGGTAGAACTGGTTTTCTTGCTTGAATAATTCGTGCAAGTCACACTGCCTGTTCTGGCAAGAGATAACCAGTCGGAAAAATAACTGACATTCGTCTTTAAGGACCTTCTTATAAATTAGCTCGGCCTGTTCTTGTGTGGAGATAAAAGCTGATTATTTCTTGATTAGATGATAAAAGGGACTATCACTTTCATCCGCTAGCCCTTCCATGAGTAAATAGAAGTGCTCTTTATCCTGCTGGTGATGTGTAAATGCCCTTTTAACTTGAGTTGGTTCTGCAATGTTCTTAATTTCTAGCACCAGCAGGTAAGCTGGTTCCTCTTGAAATGGGTTGCCCATCTCTTGCAAACACTGTAGAGGGTGACTTTACTATTTCAAAGGAAAATTTCTAGATACTCGGTGTCTGGTTATGGAGTTTGCTGCAGCTGCTGTTGGTGGTATATTTCATACTAGACATGGCCTCATATATATCTACTATATTACTAACTTTGGATCTAGCAAGCCTCCTCCTAAACTACAAACTGCGTAAATGATTCAGCTTGAGGTACCCTGACTAGATGTTACAAAGGTGAAACTTAAAAGAGTTTCCTCAGCAGATGAAGCACAAACCCAAGGTAGAGAGCACATTCAGTAGATGCTTAGTACCATATTTTTGATTAACATTGGCAGCAAAATTTATTTGTAGAGCGGATATAAAAGAACTTGGTCAAGCTGCTGTTGTGCTAGCATGTAAAATGGGTGTACACTTCCTATTCCTTTTTCCTTGATATCCTTGGTTTTTTTTTTTTGAGACATTGTAATATATGGAATATGTACATCCAAATCTGTAAAGAATTTTTCTGTTGGTACATACTGATCCTTTTTATATACCCGTGACATTTTATCTTGAGCAGTTACCTTGGCGGCAGGGAATACAATCCAAAATCACCCTTCTTTTTGGTCGGGAATTCTGATTTTTTTTTTTTCTTTTTCAATACCAGGCATCAGTCAAAATTTTATTCCATGTCTTACGGGAACAACAATGCCCTACACATATCTCCGTGACAGTTTATATTTTAGTATATTATGAATTGGTAGCTTATCGTCTTAACCCTAAAAACTCTTACTATGAGCAAATTGACCTTCCTCGCTATTTTTTCACCTTGTAGGCGAAAGTATGAATCATTGCCTTCAATACTATAAACTTTTGGCATGACCACGTTTCATAACAGAAGATTTATGTCAGCACTTTTTTTTATGGAGGCTGAATGGTTTCTTGCTTCAGCAACAACTAAATAAACTGAATTACATAAGTGAATATATATTCTTTTTCCATACTTATCATTACCATAAAGTCCCTATACGATGCATAGATTTACGATCACAAGAGTGTTTTTATTTTTTTAATATCACATAATGTTCCTTTTCCACAAAAAAAAAAAAAGACAATCATGAATGAAATCAAAATCTGACCCCAGAGACGTTGTAGGCACTTGACATGTTTTCTTTCTTGCCTGGAAAGTTTCAGCAACCCTAGCTTTTGTATAAGCCTTTTTCCATTTTTCATGCACTTATACATATATCAGTCCGTATAACAATGAAGGTTTCCTATCTTTCTATTTGATTTTGTCGATCAGTGTACCTTTCTCTTCAACATGTCAGGTCTCATCCTCCAAAAGGCTGTCCATTATAAATTGAGTTATTTTCTAGAGTATGCCATTTTCCTTATTTTTAAATCACCGAGGAGTTGTTACCTGTCTCTTGGCATAGTCCTAAAGGAAATTGAAAACTTGAAGCCTTTTTTTTTTCGTTTTTTCAATATAGAACGCAAGAAAAATTATCACCGCGCACTCGGTGTACAAAATACAAAAAAGATGCGAAAACTTTCGCACCTCTGACACGAAAGCAGTTAATTGTATAAAAAAGAGAGAGAGAGAGAAAGAAAAAATAAGCGTTTTTGTTAGAAGAACCTTTGTTGAATATTTTATGTAAATCCTTGATGTTTGAACATACTATCGCAGAAGTGAGTTCCAAGAGAGATATTTGTGAAATACAATAATTTCCCGCCCTTTTTTTCAATATGGCTGACAATTCCTGTGTAGTATGGGGGTGCTAAATTAAAGTTGGTAAGTATTCATGATGATAACTATAAAGCATATTGCACCTCGTTCATATAATTACCCATACGGTCTGTACAGAAGATTGGGCGCTGAAAAAAATAAGATGAAGCTACATCAAAGATGAGAGAGAGATTCTATGACAAATATAATAAACTGGACTGCTTATCAATTTCAAAGGCAACAAAAATGAAGAGATTGGTATAAGTTTTCAAAACACACAAATCGGCTATTAACTGAAAAACCAAGCAAAAATACACGAAGTAAAGGTTAAACCATAACACTCATGAACTTATACCACAGGTCTATGGAAACTTTCTGTACCTTTGTCAAATGAAACAAAAGGTCAGATGCGTAGTCGGTATCCTGGGCCAGGATCTTATGCAAGAATTGTCATTCCATTATTTTGCATCATTGGGTATATATATATATATATATATATATATATATATATATATATATATATATATATATATATATATATATATATATATATATATATATATATATATAAATATATATATATATATATATATATATATATATATATATATATATATATATATATATATATATATGTATATATATATATATATATATATATATATATAATATATATATATATATATATATATATATATATATATATATATATATATATATATATATATATATATATATACAGTATATATATATATATATATATATATATATATATATATATATATATATATATATATATATATATATATATATACCCACTCACATATACATGCATATATATATATATATATATATATATATATATATATATATATATATATATATATGCATATATATATATATATATATATATATATATATATATATATATATATATATATATGTGTATATACACAGTATATATATATATATATATATATATATATATATATATATATATATATATATATATATATATATATATATATATATATATATATATATATATATGCATATATATATATATATATATATATATATATATATATATATATATATATATATATATATATATATATATATATATATGTATATATATGTGTATATACACAGTATATATATATATATATATATATATATATATATATATATATATATATATATATATATATCCCTTTCTGAGTGAAGATAACTTAACGTGGTAATAGGGTTTGTGTATTGGCATGATCAACTAAGCTGTACTAGCTACAGGCACTCATACTAGGTTTTTTTACTTCGAGAGTTCAGACTAAAGTCTCCCCCTGTCATCAATCCGTACTGGCCAGCGTGGTGATGAGACCGGCCAAACTCAAGGTCTTTGTCCTGCAGTGGACTAAAAACGGCGTCATTATTTTCAGTATATATATATATATATATATATATATATATATATATATATATATATATATATATATATATATATATATATATATATATATATCTTCTTCTTCTTCCCAGCTGGTTCCCATTTTTATATGGGTCGCCATTGCGGATGAGCTGTTTCCATCTTTTTCTATTCTGTGCTTCTGCCTCATCAATCTCCTTCTCCTGTAAGTCTCCTCTCACACTGTCCCTCCATTTCTTTCTTAGTATCCCTCTTCTTCTTCTTCCCTGAACCTCCATCTCCATAGCATGTCTCCCAACGTGGTCCTCATCTCTCCTCATCAGGTGTCCATACCATCTCAGCCTCCCTTCCTGCACTTTCTTTGATATTTCCACCACCTTTGTCGACCCCCTTATGTAGTCATTTTTTATCCGATCCTCTCTTGTCACCCCAGACATCCACCTATGCATTCTCATTTCTGCCACATTCATCTTCTTCTCCTCTGTCTTCCTCTTGCTTGCCGTTTCCGTTCCATACAGCATTGCCGTTCTTACCACTGTCTTATGAAATTTTCATTTCAACCTCAGTGGAATTCTTTTGTCACAAAGAACTCCTGAGGCTGCTCTCCAGTTGTTCCAGCCTGCCTGTACCCGATGTTTAACTTCATCTTCCATACCTCCTCCAGCGTTAACAAATGATACCAAATACTTAAACTTATCCACTCTCTTTATCTGTTCTCCTCTAAGATGAATACTTTCTCTATCATCCCCCTCACTGGTGGTACACATATATTCTGTTTTAGATCTACTTATTCTCATTCCTCTGTCCTCCAGTACTTGTGTCCACCTTTCCAATTTCATTTCCAGATCTTCCCTGCTCTCTGCGCACCGAACAATATCATCTGCATACAATATGTTCCATGGTACTGCCTCCCTTACCTCTTCTATTAAAACGTCCATCACTATGTTAAAGATAAATGGGCTCAGTGCTGATCCTTGGTGTAATCCTACTCTCACCTCAAAACACTCTGTCTCCCCAGCACTGCTCCTCACTCTAGTAAATACATTACGGTACATCTCTTGTATCAGCCGAACATACTTCTCTGGCACCCTGCTCTCCCTCAGACTCCTCCATACCTCTTGTCTTGGGACTCGGTCATAAACCTTTTCAAGGTCAATAAATACCACATGCAGGTCTCTTTGCTTTTCCCGGCATTTCTCCATTAGTTGCCTCAGACAAAATACACCATCTGTTGTTCCGCTCCCCTTCATGAATCCTATCTGCTCTTTACTTATTTCTACTTCTTCTCTTAGCCTGGCATCTATCATCCTTTCCAGTATCTTCAAAGTGTGGGACATCAATTTAATACCTCTGTAATTCCCACAATCTTGGACATCCCCTTTCCCTTTGAAGATTGGTATCTTTTCCTGCTCAAAAGTCTTTATCATAAGATCGTACAGTATATCCACTCCTTCATCTCCTAAGGCTTTCCATGCCTCCACAGGAATCATGTCTGGTCCAGTTGCCTTCCCATTCTTCATCTTCCTCAGTGCATTTTTTACCTCTTGCCTGGAGAAACTTATTACCATGCCAAAATTCACCAGTCCATCCTCTCTTAATAATCTATCATTTTCTTCCATTCAACAACTGTTCAAAATATTCTTTCCATCTCTTTACAATGTCTTCCTCCTTTCTAAGTACTACACCATCTTGATCTTTTATTTGTTTGATGTGTTTAATATATTTGGTGCTCTTATTTCTAGTCTTCGATAGCTTGATCGTCTTGTTTAATCCTTCCTTTGTCCCCAGCTCATTATACACATCATCATATGCCTTAGCTTTAGCTTGGGCTACTACCTTCTTCAACACCTTGTTTTTCTCTTTGAACCTCTCTCTGTCTTCCCCTGACTCTGACTCTTCCCATCTCTTTTTTGCCTCCTTCTTATCTTTGACAAGTTTCTCAATTTCTTCACTCCACCACCAACTCTCCTTTTCTTCCCATATGACACCAGATGTCTCTCCTAGCAGCTGCTTCCCATGCCTTCTCATTACTGCTGCATTTCATGTCCACCATTCTTGAACATCTTCAATTCCTCTACCAATATCCTCCAAAACCCTTCTCTTAAACTCTCTCATCTTATCTCCTTCTCTCACTAGTTTGTACCATTTAATTTTCCGTATCCCTTCAGCTTTAGCTTTTTTTTCCCTTTTTAGGCCTAAGTCCATACATAGCAGTCTGTTTTGGGGGGTTATATGGTCACCTGGGATAACCTTGCAGTTCTTGACCTCCACCAGCTTTATCCTTTTATAAAGGAAGTAGTCTATCTGGGAGCATCTTCCCCCACTCCTATAATTTATTAGGTGTTCCCTTTTCTTCTTAAAGAATGTGTCTACTATTGCCATGTCAAATGACACAGCAAAGTCCACAAAACTCTCTCCTTCTGGGTTTCTCTCCCCAACTCCATGGCCCCCATGCACACGACCAATTGCCTCATTCTCACTTCCAACATGGCCATTCAAATCTGCCCCCACTATGACTCTCTCCTGTTCTTCCAGTTCTTGCATTACTCCATCTATGTCTCTCCAGAAATATCCCTGCTCCTCTTCCGTGCAACTAACTTGAGGTGCATATGCACTTATAATATTCAGAATCTCTCCTCCACAACACATCTTCAATCTGATGATACGGTGATTCTTTCTATGCACCTCTATCACCGCATTTTTCCGTTCACCAGACACTACTATGCCAACTCCATTCCTACCTTGTTTATTTGCTCCGCTATAATATAGCTTATATCCATCACCCAACTCTTTAGCATTATTTCCCTTCCATCGCGTTTCCTGCACACACATACCATCTACTCTCTTTTCCCTCATCAAGTCAGCCACTGCTCTACCTCTCCTAGTCATGGACCCAACATTAAGCTGACATATTCTTAGTACAAAGTGAGCTCGCTTCTTTAGCTGCACCCGCTCCTGATGCAGTAGCCCTCGCCTTATCACAGAGTTAGGGCGATGTCACTGCGCGTCGTTTACGGAGTACGCCCTAGCATTACCTATTTCCCTATTTCGGCTCATTCCATTTAAGGTTTTGGCACAGGTTTTTATGTATATATATATATATATATATATATATATATATATATACATATATATATATATATATATATATATATATATATATATATATATATGTATATATATATATATATATATATATATATATATATATATATATATTTATATATATATATATATATATATATATATATATATATATATATATATATATATATATATATATAGTATATATATATATATATATATATATATATATATATATATATATATATATATATATATATATATATATATATATATATATATATATATATATATATATATATATTTATGTATATATATGTATATACACACAGATATGTATATATATATATATATATATATATATATATATATATATATATATATATATATATATATATATATATATATATATATATATATATATGTATATACACACACAGATATGTATATATATATATATATATATATATATATATATATATATATATATATATATATATATATATATATATATATTATGTATATATATGTATATACACACACAGATATGTATATATATATATATATATATATATATATATATATATATATATATATATATATATATATATATATGTACCTGTTTTTAATTGGGTCTTTAATGAACATAGCAGATAATACAACTGGTGATGAGTTTAGGGGTAAATGGTAACGTTTAATAATCTAACAAAATATAAACAAATATATAAGCAGGAAATCATCTTAACATGCCAGTTGTTAGCCTTGGGCTGCCCGTTTGTTCTTCGATAAAGTTGCTGAGTAACACTTTCGATATCGGTCAAAATCTCCCCTTTGGCAATTGTTACATATTATGAAACTATGAAAGATACATATTCTTTATTCTCCTTCTCTGTCTCTCTCTCTCTCTCTCTCTCTCTCTCTCTCTCTCTCTCTCTCTCTCTCTCTCTCACTCTCTCTCTCTCTCTCTCTCTCTCTCTCTCTCTCTCTCTGAGAAGGGAAATAGGATGGCTAAAAAGTTATATACCAATAGAATCTACAAATCTACTTAAATATATTATATGTCTTGAACTAGACGAAAAACAGGATATCATATTGTCTTTTAGCTTAACCTTGTTGGATATAGCTCCCTTATATATATTTTTTTTTCTTTTTCATGGAGAAGGGGAAGTTATAAATCTGTATATTACCTTCAAGGAGAGAATCTACTGAGTCAATATGATGTAGATTCCCGTCGACGTTAACAGACTTTCCGTGTATAGTGGTACTCCTAATCCCAATACTATAAGGGATGGAGGCATGGGTCTTATTCGATTTCCTTTTACCTTTAATCTGACGTTTAACATAGGAACACTTTTAGGCTTTTGCCCATACCTTGACATGAAACGTTATTTTCTTTTTTTCTATAGCGGATACAAAACAGTGACTATCCCATAATAAAGTACTGTGAATACACACCTCCCTCAAATTCAAACTGATATATAAATATATTTTTTGGGGTTATACATTTCTCTGTACATAATTACTTAAAGTAAGATTATAAGCAATAAGCATCTGGTTATTGTGGCTCGAATTATATAGAAAAATACCCTATCGGCTTCTAAATGTTTAATAAAGGAATAGTTTTTCTATATTAAATTTGTGTCAGTGTTACCAATTATTAAGTACTTGTATATTTAAAAAAACGTTTTATCGTCAGTCTTTGCCCTTACTGTTTCATGCATGTGATGGACAATTGTTAAAAAGTGATCGTTTCTTATTTTTTTTTTTATTTTTTTTTATATATGTACTATGAAAAGGTTTTCTAATGGAAATTGCATGGCATGGCATTGTCCATTTGACGACAGTATATTGCAAGAGATATTTCATCATTATCATTTCCTCTTAATGTTCAAAGCAGAATTCCATCTCTACCATGTTCATTTATGACTATTTATGTCTATAAAAAGTATCTTTTACTGAAAGACTATTTTGATCGAAAAATTGAATAATCTCTCACCTTATGTCCTACACCAAAGGCTTTAACGATATTGTTCATCCTTAGTCGTTCGCTACCTACATGTCAATTCATTTCACCCAGAATTACTATCACTGTAACGTATAGATTTTTTTCACTTCCTGTAGGTGTTCATAGAATTCTTCTTTTTCTTCCTGTGGCCGACCTTATTGAGGTGCATACATTTGAATAAACCTAAATTATGTTATCGTAAAGCAGGTGAAAATCTAAAAATTGTTTAATTTTTATATACTAGATATCCCATCCTTTGAGCAAGATCTTCAATCGAGTTTCACAAAGACCAAAGATGGCTAATTTCCCCTCTTTCATCAGTATTATCACCTCCACATCCTTCCTCCTCAGAGTGCTGAGAAAATTTTTTCCAATTCTCAGATTAGAGAGTTTCCATGGTGAATGCCCTTTTTTGTTCCTAGTCAGGATGTGCCCATTCATCCTTTGATCCTGAAATCCGTCTGGATGCATAAAGTGCGTTTCATGAGAAAATATATATTTAGATCGCTGGCTTACTACTCCTATCATGACAGTACCCTTCCAATTTATTCGGGCTTGGGACCGGCACTGATTATTCAGTGGCTGGATTTTATATATATATATATATATATATATATATATATATATATATATATATATATATATATATATATATATATATATATATATATATATATATATATATATATATATATATATACTGTATGTGTTCATAAATACCCTGGTGGGTGATTTCACCTGGGGCTCTGATCCCGAGGTCGTTAAGAGAATCCAGACATTAATGTATACAAAATATATATGGCTTATTTGAATATGAAAAACAAGTCTAAATGTGCAAAGATTTATCATTAATCGAATGCCAAGTAACAAACTACTAATTAGCTACGATGGTGAAGATGGGTTGATTTTAATTCTAGGTACAAAACACCTGAATTCGACAGGTATAAGTACAAAAGAATTGTCATTGACTTTTATCTTTCTTCGTGGCCAAGTGGTTTAGTCACTATCTATACAAGCTTGCTGACCAGG
>NC_090729.1:18774140-18776640 GCF_036898095.1 Palaemon carinicauda | reverse complement strand
GTCTATATAAACTTGCCGACCAGGGTTCGATTCCCAGCCGGAGCCAAGCTCTTGTCTTTGTGAGATTTCGCCTGGGGCTCTGATCCCGAGGTCGTTAAGAGAATCCAGACATTAATATATCAAAATATATATGGCTTATTTTTTATATATATATATATATATATATATATATATATATATATATATATATATATATATATATATATATATATATATATATATATATATATATATAGCCAGGCAAGCTGCTGTTTATCATATGAAGATTACGTTACATTAACTTGGCAGATGTTACATATTTTTTTACTTATGAAATTTTTTTTATTCAAGATTGTTTTTCTATGTTTATGGATTGCGTGTTTCATAACTGATATAGCATCATATTAAAGTTTCAAGTTACCGTGAAACTTTAACATTTATGTTGTTGGTAAGAAATAAAAAAGTAAGATGATTGAAAAATTCATGTTATACTTGCTATTTGTGTTTGTACATGGCCTTACTATCTTAGTGTACCAAATTCGTCAGGATGACCACTAAGAACGTTGGATAAGCATCTGTTTAAAAGACTCTTGGTGCGATTCTCTCCTCAATGAGAGTTTTATAAATACTTTGACTCTTTAAGGGATACGTGTATAAGAATACTCGTGAAGAGAGATGTCAGAACGAACATAAATATCATTCATTTATTCCAAAAAATAACAGTGATCATCCCACACTTACCTATTGCTATAATTCCATTAAGGTTGCTGAATATATAATCTAATTATTCAACTCGCTGTCTGTCTGTTGGTCTGGCAAGTTAAAGTAATGTGGGGTAAGTTACAGAAACTTTTGAAAAAGGAGGCATTAAAATTCATATGTTATTTTCCTGCTAGGATTGCCAGCCAGAAAATCATGAGTTTCCAATGGAATAGTGAAGTAAATTTCGTTCTTGAAATATAATAGCGTAAAATCAAACTAAATAAAAGAACACATATGTCTGCAATATACTATCACCGTTTCTCATTCCACAAAATAACGCTTCAAGGTTTATTTCCTTATTGATAGATACTTAATTCCACCTTGACATCACCAAATGACGATATGAGAAAAAATATTTCATTTGTCTGTAAAAAATTATACATGACATCGTTTGTTTTATTCGAATACTACATAACATTTATAAAAAAAAAGTTTTTATATTGCTTCAAGAGAAATCTTTATTTTTACTAATATCCTATAACCGCTACATGAAGCATTTGAACTAACATGTATATTTAACTTGATTTTTTTTCTTTTCACCTAATGTTATGTTGAAGAGAATAAAACATTAGAGATGCATGCTACATATTAGTATTGATATGAATATAAGGAGTTAGAGTATTATTATTTACACTAACTTGTTATATGGATTTCAAGAGTGCTAATTTAAAAATCTTCTCATTACGCTTAATCACGGTAACTAAGGTGTATCCAGAACGTTTACCAACCCCGGCCATATGAAATTATAATATACATAACTACTTATTATTTGATATAGGATAATAATGGTCTCTTATATATTACTTCAAGTATATTTTGTTGTTTTTTTTGTTTGCAGTTTGGGAATTCTTGAAGTCTACTGTATGGTGGGCGGCTCCATCTATTATCGGTGTAGGTGAATATAAAAGTATGAGTTATCAATGTATTTTTTGGCATTATTTTGGCCATATATACTCATATAATGAAACATTATAAAACGAAAAACATTATTGCAGGTATTATGAATTAAATACAAAAAAAGCATAGTGATAAATACAAATACTATTGACTATCACCGATCCCCTCCCACTTTTCCGGAATTCAATTAACCAATACCAGAGTTTGATAGCCGCCAGTAGATGATATTTGGTGCTTTGTTTGTAGTAAAAAAAAAAAAAAATCCGATAAAAGTGACCACATGGTCTATTCAATATATACAGGTATTAGTGTCAAGTAATCGTATGTGTAATAAGTTTTTGTCGAAGTACTAGGTTTTGCTTTAATTCACATGTTCAATTTGGAAATATAGTAATTGACGACAAAAGAAATAAATTTTCCATTGTTGGTTAGCAACCGTAAATTCTTCATTATCAGGTAAATATAAGGAAGATTTCTCTTGACATTATAAACGTGATCAATGTGGTGCTAATCCATATTGTCCTAGAAATGACATGAACAAAATTTCGTAAATAAAAGAAAAAACACTATAATTTCATTGGAAATTATCAGTATTTTTCGACTTATGTCCTTTTAGTTCTCATATTAATTAAGCCAGAATTAAAGGATTATTGATTCTTACAAATATAATATGCAATTGATCATTATTGGGGTATATTCACACAGTTATACCATATAGAGTAAAATCCATTGTGAATTCCTTATCTAAATAAAGGTCCAAGCATTATCAATATGCTCCCATCCAGTAGTTGAATCATTTATTGTAGTGTACTTATAGTGAAAGTTAAAACCTCTAGATATTAACGTTAAAGTTTGATTAAAT
>NC_090729.1:18754140-18766640 GCF_036898095.1 Palaemon carinicauda | reverse complement strand
ATCATAAAAACTATGGAAAATCTTATAGTAGATGCTCCCGCTCTTTGTCCGTCACTAGAAGATAAGTTGTCTCGCGTTCTGTTTTTTTCTGACATTTTTTGTATATCTGTAAACGAAAAAAGCATCGTCTGCCAAGCGGAAGCATGTTTTCCTTTCAATTATTTCTTGCTATCTCTTCTCAAGTGAACAAAGGGTAATCAGAGTGAAAAATAAATACTGATAATGGAAAAAGCATTCTACGAGAATTAATCAAAAGAATTCGCAATGTACGCACCAGATATAATATAAGTTTGAAACAATCAATAACACATCAGAGAAGCAAGGGAAATTTAAAGAGAGCAGCCTGGAAAATTTAAACCTTATTGAGTTTTCTGCGCAAAACAAATTGAAAAGGATATTTTTCGAGTTGTCTTTGTCCTTCCAAAAAGGACTAAATGTAGTCTTTTATCCCTGGATGTAGTGTATAAGACAGGTCGTTCAAAAACCTCATCGTGATAAGACTAAGACAATCCGGGAAAGACCTCTGAAATTATTTTACCGTCTGCAGCCAGATAATTCAACGAGAGAAAAGAGGTTCAATATATACCATTCAAACAGTAAAGGTCTAAGGGAAATGAGCGATACTTGAAAGGAATATATTGCAGCGAATGTGTGTTTTGGTTGTCTGGAATGTGTTGTCGTCGTTGTCTTTGAGTCTGCGTATTTGTGAAGGAAAGGGAGACGGAGTTATTCCAGCTATCTACATACACTTATTTTTGGGCTCAGGCCATGTCGTCCTGATGGAAGGTTCCTAAGAGTAGCTTCCTAGGGATATTTGACTACGGTGATATTCCCAGAGAATTTACCTTTAGGTATCCAGAATTCTAACTCCTGGCGCGAATATCCTTAAATTTCTCTCAAGGATATCGCATAATATCAGGGGACTTATTCTTGACGCGCCACATAGCAATCTGTACCCCTAATAGCATTTACGCTTAGAGGGGAAAAGTAGAAAAATAAAAGGGGAACCGTAGTTTTCATACTACTATTAAGTATCACAACAGCGCCATATCAAAGATGGAGGACATTCCTAATTCTGTAGCGATTTCGCATAATGGTGTTCCTTGTTGATCTGACATTTTCGATCGATTTTTCAAGAATTATTATGCAAACTCCAGCTTCTTCCGCCTCTGGATAGTTGAGTATTGATTCTTAACAATATATGTAATTTAGCTCCTGTTTCGCAGTGAAATTAGAGTAATTTATTGTTATTAGGAGCTAGACCTTTTACCGGAGGCGCCAAGGGCGCTGTCGTTTGTTAGGCATGTGCATTTTAGTTAGTAGAATGACATTCCCTGTTAAAATAGCATTAATAATTGAATTATGGAATCCATCTAGGCAATTTATACTTGCAAAGATATTTATGTGAATAATTTTCCTTTTTCTATTTTCTATGTCGATCGTATATGTCAGAGTTACAGTGATTTAGGTAACTGAGTTCTCGTCTAAGGTAGGTAACCTAACCTAGGCGACATAGTATATTTTCGACCTTTCCCCGGTTACCCTCGTGTATTGGTTTATCAATTCATTGGAAATTGATATCGCCTAGAATTATTATATAACCGATACTCGTCTCCAGTAGAGATTCAAGGGTAATATCTCTTCCCTCTGAGTGTTGCCTTAGGCTACAACCTTAGTGGGTCATACCCGAGTTTTTATTAGGGCATGACTAGCCTAGGGTTTTCTGTCTCGTCCCTTTACCGCAGATGGAAGGTTTTGAGATTCGATCAGAACCTCAGAGTATTTAGTCTTGTGCTTACTGCTGGCCAGTAGGGTGAATAGTCATTCCCCTGCTGGCTAGGCTGCCGACATAGGAGGCTAGCCCCCCCTAGGCCGCACCTGAAGTGGTTGTATGAGGCCGCCATCTTCTCCCTATGGCCTAGTAGACTAGTCCTGTGCTTGCAGACCCTACGCTGAAGAGTAGTTATTTTTCTGAGGCCTAGGATGTCGCTGGCATTGGAACTCTGTTTCTCCATTGTTGAGAGGAGGCGGCACTACTGCCGTCCCCTTAACTGTATTGGCAGACCCCAGGTTGGAGAACAGAAGATTTTCCTGCTGCCTATGATGGCGCGGATACTGAAACAGAGTTTCTTAAGGGTATGTAGGAGCGGCAACCTTGCCGGCTCCTTCCACACCTCATACAGGACCCTTTTCCTTCCTCCTCTGTTCTCTTATGATGGCTGAGCCATTGTATTTCTCTGAGCCTTCGTCCTGCAACCTCACCGTTGCCGGTGGGTTGCGGGGTCCGGCCGGACTACTCCTCTGCAGCTGTTGTCCGGCTGCCTGCGGCTATTCCAGCTATGACAACTGCTGCCGGCTCTATTGTCTGCCGGCGACCATGTGTTTTACAAACTGTCGCCGGCTTTGACGGCTGCTGGAGGCTATGCAAACTGCTGGTAGCCATGTTATCTGTCGGCTGCCTTGACGGCTGCCGGCAGCTGCTGGCAGACATGATGGCTCTGTGTGAGAAGTCACTTCTGTCACCAAGGTTCTCCAGTCCTCCCTTGGACTGCTTGCCACAAGTTCTGTTGCCAGGATATTAGCCTGGCCGGCCTACACAGATAGATGCTGACTCAGCCGGCAGTACGCCGACTGTACTAGTGTTGCCAGGGGCTAGCCTGTCGGCTACGTGCCGGTTGGACCTTGCTGGCGTTGGTACTTGTGGCGGGATGGAAGCTTGAATGTTACATTCTCCCCTTCCATTTGAAACTTCTTTCTAGAGAAAGGCAGTAAATTAGACTTTTACATCCTTAATTAGTGTACACATACACAGTAATAAGGCATCCTTCATTCCATGCTGTTTGTCTCTCTTTTAGCTAGCATGCTGGCTGTGCTGACAGGGACCAGCTATGCTGGGTATATGCCGGCTGAATTACAGTATATGTTTATACAGGTAGTCAGTATATTTGCCGTATAGAATATACTACAAATAGAAAAACTATTGTATATATTATACTAGTAGTTATTTTACAATATACCTTGGATAGTCTTGCCCGGGTGTTTGCCGAGATCAATCCTATATTGAAAGAATAGAATTTCTTCTATATTCTGATTAGAAATCAGTTTTCATATTACCCTATAATATTGAAATTTTAAAGTGGCAGATGGTACTACACTTTTAACCCTAAAAGGGTAGAACCCTCATCCTAGAGACTCGCTAATCAAGAAACTCTATGAATTAATATTGTAAGGGAGGTCACAGCAAGTGGGCTGGGTAGGATACACAAATATATATCTTTTTTATTTCCTAGTCCAGTCTGCGTCATGCCAGCAAGACCGTGCTGTCAGATGCTTGCCTCAACGGCAGCACACTGGCTGAACTACATTATATATAATTGTACAATAGCCAGTAATTTGCAATATAGTATATACTGTAAACAGAAAACTATAGTATGATTATACAGGAGTTAGTTTCTAACCTATCTTGGGTACCCTTGTGCTGGCTTCTGCTGGGACAGTTCCTATATTGAAAGAATAGAATTCCTTCAATAGAACCATTTTGTTGAAGTTCCCTTGATAGAGGAATCTCCTTATAGTTGATACTGAGGGGAGGTAACAGCATTTGCTTGCAGGGGATACATAAGTATGTGTCTCCCACTATCCCTTTCTAGCTTACTACCCTAAGTTATTTTAATTAAAAGATGACTTTTACATATTGCTTATCAGTAAGATAATCAATTGTATACTCATCCTGCTTTTCTTTCTTTACAGGAGGAACCCCAGATGACATGTGTTGCAGTCTTCTGCAATATCAAGAGTAAGTGTTTTTTATGGTCATAGTACATGCAGGTTTCATGCCCCCATCAATATTATTTCCAAATCCCTGCATTTTTGGAACCCTTAATGTCCAAGGGTTTCGAGAATCCCAAGTCGATAGAGTCTAGGGATGCAGCTCGTAACAAACTACGCAACTGGGTGAGAGTCTTCCAGAAAATATTTCCGGGACCATACCTACCTAATGATAGGATGCGTACCCTACTATTCCTGATAGCAAGAAAGGAAATAGAGGTGCCCCAAGCACGATTCACACCCCCCTGCGACCAGATAGCCTTTGGGACTGAGTGTAGGAAGCCCCCACGGAAAGAGGGGGATAATGTCGTGTCGGAATTGTTTCCATATGTGCAAGCTTTAGAGCCATTAACATCGACATCTTCCCCCCTTACCCCTCTATTAGATGGAATGGACCAATTATGGGCCCAGATAAAAAGTCTTATAGAAAACTTTTGCAAAAAAACAAAAAGGGGTCATACAAACGACCTAGAGACCAAGACCTTCCGACCTGCTCCAAAACCAATCACTGGATGTTTGCGGAGCTTACGCCAATTTTAAATTGCAAACTCTACATCTTGAAGAAGATGGGTTCTGTTACTTTGGACAAAGTCCAGTTTTGTCCAAGCTTTGACGCTTTCCCTAATTGCTTCATTCGACTGAGACAGGAAACAACGTCAAGAAAAGAAACGGAACTGAAGGAGGATAGGATTCTCGACCACTCTATCTTGTTAAGTAGCCTGAGAAAGGCAGGTTACTCGGTGTCGAAAGTATCCGCTCTAGGTAACAGACACCCTTCCTTTCTTGCTCCTGATTCAATATCATTCTCCTTTATGTGGAAGGCATTTAAATCTGTTGATAAAGCAGTGGAGGCAGGATGACCATGTCCTGCACTCGAGGAGTGCAAGCCTCTGTCGCCAGCCTTTCCCAGGCAGGAGAAGGATTGGAAGGAAGTCCACTTAAACACTAGACGCGGACGTCGCCAGTCGACAGTGTGACGAGCCGAGAGAAGGTTTGACTCCAAGGCAAGTTGAAAACCACTTAGTGAGTTTATTATAGAACACTCTCCTTTATATACAAAAGTTTAAGGCAACAAGAATTTTCATGTTAAAAAAACCGGCAATGTTACAGAGGAGAAACAAGACTTGTTTTTTCAGGTTCTTTTTAAAGCGTGGGGTGAGCGAAGATATAAGCACAAAATTAACTATGTACGAACGTGCGACACACGGTTGGTACATGGCTCCCCCCCCCGTAAAAATAACATACTGTACATGTTAAATAGGGTGTCCTGATCTAGAGAGGCAAACTGTAGGCTGGTCATCTGGCAGGAGATAAACAGGTTTTAGACGATCAATGGAGACCCAGTCTTCTTTGCCACGATTGTTTAGTAGGAATGTTTTCGGACTGCGTCGGATCACAAGGAAAGGGCCCGTTTAAGAGGGCGTTAGCGGTGGCTTGCTAGTGTCGTTGCACAGGAAGACGTGCGTTGCAGAGTGCAAGTCTATTGGTATGTGATGCTTCGCAGGGGGCTTGTAAGTTTGGCGGCATGGAGTAAATTTTCCCACGACGTGACGTATGCTCCGGAGATCGTCGGAGGAGGTTGTAGAAGGAAAAAATTCGGCAGGGACGACCAATGGATCGCCATACACCATTTCAGCTGCCGAGACATCAAGGTCGTCTTTAGGAGTCGTCCTTAGTCGCAAGAGGACTCAGGGAAGCTGAATAAACCAGCTGGAATCCTTGCAGCGGGACATCAAAGCTGGTTTACAGGTTGCGATGAAAACGTTTAACCATTCGATTGGCAGCGGGGTTGTACGCCGTTGTGTGATGTAGGGTGATGCCCAGGAGGTTTGCTAATTATGTCCACAATTGAGAGGTGAAAGTGGTACCCCTGTCAAAAGTAATATGCTCAGGGATACTAAATCTTGCAATCCATCCTGAGAGTAAGGCAGATGTACATGAGGCGAAGGTTGCAGTTTCCATGGGATTGGCTTCAGGCCAGCGAATGGAGCGGTCAATGACGGTAAACAGGTAACGGTGTCCTTGTGATGTGGGTAGGGAACCTACAACGTCGACGTGAATGTGTGCGAAACGACGCTTAGGTTGAGGAAAGGTGCCCACTCCTGAATCCGTGTGTCAATGTACTTAGGAAGTTTGGCAAGAAGTACCGGCGCGGACCCAATCGTTAGCATCCTTGGAAATGCCGTGCCAAATGAACTTTGTCTTCAGCAGCACGAGGGATGTGAAAGGCCGTGAATGAAATCAAACACCTGCCGGCGCATGGGAGCGGGGATCGAAGGTTGCGGTCTACCAGTACTGACGTCACAGAGGAGGGTGGTGTTGGAGTCTTCGAGGGGGAAGTCTTCCCAACGGAAGGACGTGCAGGAAGTCCTACATGCTTCATACTCTGGATACTGTCGTTGGGCTTCAGCCAGGGTGTTGTAATCCAATCTCAGTTGAATGACAGCCAACATGTTTCTTGACAGGGCATCGGCAACGGGATTAATTTTCCCAGGGATGTAGTGAAAGGTGCAATTGTATTCAGCCTCGGCGGAGAGATGTCGGCGTTGACGGGCGGACCAGGCGGCAGACTGTCAAGTGAAGGTTTGCACCAGAGGCATGTGGTCTTTGCGAATGACGAAGGGCGTACCTTTTAAGAAATGGCGAAAGTGATGGATAGCCAAGTGCACCGCCAGCAATTCGCGATCGAAGGCAGAATAACCTGATTCTGCCTTGGACAGTTTTCTGCTGAAGAAGGCCAATGGATGGGGCGAGCCTTTGACCACCTGCTCCAGTACTGCACCAATAGCAATGTCGCTGGCATCGGTGGAGAGAAGGAGAGGGGCATGTGGGATAGGAAAAGTGAGAGCCCCAGCAGTTGCTAGGGCCTTCTTTGCATTGCAGAAGGCTGCTTCTTGAAGGGGACCCCACTTCAGGTCCTTTGGCTTGCCCTTGAGGGAGGCGTAAAGGGGAGCTAGAGTGGGGGCAATGGCTGGCAGAAAACAGTGATAATAGTTGATCATGCCCAAAAATTCCTGCAGAGGTTTGACGTCGAGAGGACGGGGAAATCCTGAACGGCTGCTACCTTCTCAGGGAGGGGATGGACTCCTCCGGGAGTGATGCGATGCCCTAAGAAACGACACTTCGTTGGCGCCAAAGGTACACTTGTTGTACTGGACTACAAGGCCGCTTTGTTGCAGGCGGTCGAGCACGATCTGCTGGTGATGGAGTTGTTCCTCTATTGAGGAGGAGAACGCAAGTATGTCGGCCATATAAAATACACAGAAGGGGAGGTCCCCTAAGATGCCATCCATGAGACGTTGAAATGTGGCCCCAGCATTACGAAGGCCAAAACAGGAGTAATTGAAGGTGTATGTAACAAACACACCGTTTGTTGATGGCGGTCTTGGGGATGTCTTCTGGGTTCATAGGCACCTGATAATACCCCTTCAGGAGGTTGAGCATAGAGAAAACCTTCCCTTTGTGCAGGTAGGAGGTCAAGTCTGCAATGTATGGGAGGGGGTAGAGATCCGGTTCTGTTTGCATGATCAGGAGCCTGTAATCAAAGCATGGACGGAGGAAGCTGTCTCTCTTCAGAACGATGTGTAAGGGTGACGAGCATAGGCTGGAGGCCTTTTGACAAAGGCCCATTTCCTCCATTTCAACGAACATCTGTTTGGCGGCTGCCAATCGTTCCGGTGCCAGACATCTGAATTTTGCGATGACTGGGGGTCCCGTCGTCTTGATATGGTGATAAATACCGTGCTTGGCAAGAGCCGTGTTTGTTTGGCGAAGTGCTGGACATATAACTTCCGGGTACAACATGAGGAGGTGGGCCTGGGCATCCGTGGGTGCGCTGATGTGGAGAGAGAGGCTAGAGGGGGCGGGTTGAAGAGGTGTCGCCAAGTACGAGCCTGAGTTGACCAATCGTCTGTGGGCAACATCGACCAGAAGGTTGATATGAGAGAGGAAATCCGTACTAAGGATTGACAATGTGATTTCAGCAACGAGAAACTTCCAATTAAATTTACCGTTTCCGAACGATGATGTGAGGTTCTCGTAACCGTAGGTGGGTATCGCAGATCTGTTGGCAGCTACCAAGCGGACGTCAGCAGACGTAGACAGACTACGTCGTGTCCTGAAGAGTTCCCTTGGCAAAAGAGAACAACAAGCACCCGTGTCTACCAAAAATCGGACGCCAGTTCCTGCTTCATATAAAAAGAAAAGATTAGAAACACGGGAGGCCACCGCCACGAGCGATGGCCTACTTACATGTTTTTTTGGCCACGGACAATCCTTGGCACATTTCTTCGCGGTTGCCCCGAATCTGAAGTGATAGTAGCAAAACTGCGGTGAATGAGAGGTAGTGAGTGGCTGTAGAAGTCGTTAGTTGGGGTGCGAGCGAGTGACGGGTGGTGGGTGGCTTTGTCACCTCTTCCGCAAGTCACGGGGTAGGCGTGTATGTCCTACGGCCCTCAGATTAGCTTCAGTTGACGTTGAATAGGCGTCCTCTTCGTCAGGGGTGGAGGCGTTGATGGAGGTCTTGAAGTGGCTCTCCATAAGGGCATCTGCTTTTATCATCAAGTTCTTTATGGGTAAACTATCGACATCGGGTATGGCTGCGCGTTTAGGTCCGGGTAAACGGCGCATCCAAAGGGCACGAAGTAGGTTCACCTCACTAGAAGAGACGTCTGTGGCGTGTTGTAGGCGAGTGATACTGGTCATTTCCCTGGGGGCCAGCGAAGCCCTTTGCTCTTCTAACGGTTGTTGCGAGAGCTCAAAAAACTTTGCTATACGGGCGGCTAGCGACGGCAAGTACTGCTGCAGAAGGTATGTTTTGATGGTGTCATACACTATTGGGGGGGTCTCCTTGTTCACAAATTAAGTCGGATATTTCCAGGAAGGTGTCCTCGGGTATCGCCGCGAGAATTTGGTGGTTGAGCGAGTCACGCCCTTGATGTGAAACTGGACCTCTGCGTGCTGAAACCAAGCAAACGCCTCTCCGCTGGTGAATGATGAAAGGTTCAATGGGGGAGTCACAGCAATAACTTCCGTAGAGTCCTCCATGGTACCAACAGAGGAAGGATGAGGGGGCGGGTGGAGGAGGGTGGAAGGTGGGAGGAGCGAATCGACTTCCGGGGTCACCAATGTGACGAGCCAAGAGAAGGTTGTGACTCAAAGGCAAGTTGAAAACAACTGAGTGAGTTTATTATAGAACACTCTCCTCTATATACAAAAGTTCAAGGCAACAAGAATTTTCATGTTCAAAAAACAGACAATGTTACAGAGGAGAAACAAGACATGATTTTTCAGGTTCTTTTTAGTGCGAGGGGAGAGCGAAGATGCAAGCACAAAATGAACTATGTACGAACGTGCGACACACGATTGGTTCAACAGTTTGGTGAGAATCTCCCTAAACTATCGGAGTTTCTTTTGTATAACAAACAAGAGACAAAGGAGAGATTTACAGCCTCCCTATCCCTACAAAACTGCATAGAGTAATGTTCAACCCACCAAAGTACCTCAGACATGCTCACGGTCTTGGCCAAAATGTATATGGCCACCTTAGTGAAAGACCTTTGTTCCTTTAAGAAGGCTAGGAGAGTAAAGGGAAGTTTGTGTTCGCTGCCGCAACAGTGAAAAACTAGGAAGCTGATATCTTCCAACATCTGGGGTAGAGACATCTTTCCAAATAAGGTTGTTAGAAAGGTGATTGAGAGGGCTCCACAGAGAACATAGTACTTCTCCAAAAGTGGGGCATCCATTCAAAGAAGAAGTTTTAAACGGTTGTGGGTCCCCAACCTAAAAGGAGGACGGAAAAGTCTGGAAATATCCCTCGGGCTGTTTAACAACATCCCACAGTTGCAGTGACCGAGGTGCCACAGGCAAGCAGTTGAATATGTAAAGCTTCTGATCAGGCGAAGCAAAGAGAAGCTTCTGGTAGGAGGGAGGTTCCTTCAGGATCGCTGGACCTTTAATGCTTGGGTCCAAGGCCTAATCAAGATGGGACTGGGAGGGGAGATAGACATGCCTCCACCATCATTTCCTCAACTTTTCCTACATTTCAAAACCCTCGTGGAAGAGGATACATTAAAGCTCTAGAGCATACAGGTGGTAAGGGAAGTATAGTCGATTGAATTCCAGGGAAGACTGTTTGGTGTTCACGAGAAAGACTCAAGAAAACTCAGTCATTCCGGACTTATCGCCACTCAACAAGTTCAAATAAAACAGCAAGTTCAGAATGTAAATCATTCTGAGCGTAAGAACCCTGTTTCAGAAAGGGGTGTTCCTAGTCTGGTCAGACCTGAAAAATGTCTATAAGCAACATCCAGTTAGTCACCCCCTCCCCTCCTACCTAGGATTGAAATTACAGATGATAACGTATATCCTAGGAAGGATAATTGTCGGACTAGACACAGTGCTAAGTATCTTCATGGGATTAGCAGACACAGTCACGCAAAAACCAAGCCAAGAAATGGTTCAAGCAACAATTTACCTGGACGAAAGGCTAGGATGGGCAGCACCTGAAGTGGCTGGTCTATGAGTATCCAAGGAAGTGATCCGGTTCCCGGAACATAGGAGATGCCCGATAAACTTAAAGAAGTCTCTCCAGTTCGAAGGCTTCAATGGCTAGAAAACAATTGAAACCTTTGATCACACCAACTTTCCTTTCCCTTTGGGATGGAAAAGGAGATCGCAGGGTTGGTCAAGAGATGCCGGTAATCAGTCAGGATTCCAAGATGCTAACAGGCAGTTCTGAGCTCTCTCCAGTTCGCAATAGTGGCAGACCCAGTGCTAAGAGCACAGCTGAAAGATGCGTTAAGAGTCTGGAGAAGATACGCATCAAATGTTCGAAGAGATATAAAAAGACAGATATTGGTCCTTTCTTAATCGCTTCCCTAGCAAGGGTAAAAGGCCAAGAGTCAGAAGATCCTGTTGGTCCTGTCATTGGTGAGGAAACTCTCTACCCACAGATCAGACCTCCCGGCGCTGATCTGGGGCATTGAAGAGATAATGAGACGTCAGAATCGACAATGCTAGAAAACATCTCATACAGTCTAGGTGACGTTAACCATTCCTTACCTAAAGGGATGGCACCTGTCAGCAGTTCACGTGCACTCGATCCACAATGTGACAGTGGATACTCTACTTGGGCTCAAACCGATAGAGTTAGAATGGTCTACAGATGCAGACCTATTCTCTTCCAGATGGGAACAAGTCCCCGAGCTGCAGATCGACCTTTTCATCACGAGAGTCTTCAAGAAACTGCCTCGATATGTAGCCTCGTACAACGATCCTCTAGTGGGGAGAACAGACATCATGTCTCTAGTGTAGAGGGGATGGACTTGGGAATTCCTGTTCATCTCATCCGATTTCGTGCTGAAGGTCCTTAACATGCTGAGATCCCTACAGAGAGGAGTGCCTCTGTTGTCTCCCAAGTAGCCCAAGAGCAATCTGTTCCCTTTAGTGGAGAAACTGAAGCTGATGCCGGCCCTAATTCTGAACCCAGGACAATATCAGAAGGTTCAGAAGTTGATTGCCTTTGATTTATCACAGACAACCCGAACCCTTCATTTCATGATTTTCTTGCTCTATCGGTTAGGAAAAAATTTGGGATCACTGAAGGCCATATAGAATTCTTAGAAGAATACAAGTTTAAGTCAACGAGAAGACAATATGAGTCTTCTTGGAAAAAGTGGGTTGCTTTTGTGAAAGCAAGAGGACTGAAAGGAATTTCAATGAACTTCTGTCTGTCCTTCTTTGTCCACCTTCATAATTATGGTCTGGCGGCCAACACGATAACTACATGCAAGTCACCCTTCACTAGACCTCTTCTATATGCCTTTCAAGTGGATCTGGCGAAGGAAATCTTTAATAAGATTCCGAAGGCATGTCCAAGGCTTAGGACGGCAGCACCACCAAAGCCCATCTCATGGTCTTTGGACAAGGTCCTACATTATGCCTCATCTGTGAACAATGAAGATTGTTCCCTCAAGGAACTAGCCCAAAGTGTTATTTTCTGTTCGCTGTAGCGTCTGGGGCTAGAGTTAGTGAAATAGTGACCCTATCTAGAAATGATGGCCACTTTCAGTTCACAGAAGCGGGAGAACTGAATCTCTTTCCTAATCCAACCTTTCTTGCTAAGAATGAGCTACCCACTAAGAGGTGGGGTCCCTGGAGAATCTACCCTCGGAAGGAAGATATCTCTCTATGTCCTGTAAAGTGTCTAAAGGTCTATCTTCGTAGAACTTCAGACTTCTATAAAGGAGAAACCTCTGGATCAAACTTATCCCTAAAACAACTGAGGGCGAAGCTTACCTACTTTATTCGCAGAGCAGATCCGGACAGTACTCCCGCAGGCCACGATCCGAGAAAAATTGCTTGATCACTGAGCTTTTTTTCAGTATATGGACTTTTAGTGTCTTTGCTCAAATACTGGATGGAAATCATCCAGAGTGTTCTACAAACACTATGCTAAGCAGGTCCATGAAATTTAGCATTATGTGGTGGTGGCAGGTAGCGTATTAAAACCTGTTTTGTAATTCTGCAATGAACAGTTAATTAATTGCGACTGTCAATTAAATGGAGAAGGGGTCAGCACTTTCAGTGTGACCTCCTTTCGAATGAGTGTTACCATGGTGACACTAACTTGATTCAAAATTTCATGTTTGGAATTATACAGATAGCAGTAG